>NC_140453.1:370000-510000 GCF_963576455.1 Neolamprologus multifasciatus | reverse complement strand
CCCTAGATGCAAACTCATAATGATATGTTTTATTACACGGCAGCGATGCTGACTTTGCCTTTTTTAAATATAATGTAAAAAATTTATAAAAATTTGCTGTTTTTTTTATTAACCTTTATTTAACCAGGAAAATCCCATTAGAGATTAAAAACCTCTTTTTATAAGAGTCAAATTAAAAAGTATATTAAACCTGCTCTTCTAGCTCAGTGCAGTGAACAGGATCATACTAGCACTGATAGTAATGTTGGCAACTTTATTATGGATGATGTGAAAGTTCACTTGGTCTGTGGGACCAAAGAGGCGACAGACTGTGGCGTGACAACACGTGATGCTCACTCTCAGGGACTTCCTGGTCTTCGCTGAAGTCGTACGGACTGTAGGCCTCACTGCCCTGAGAGCCACGTCGCCCCCTGCAGGACACAAAGCATCAGTGCTGAAGCAAAGGCACCATTTAAAAAAAGCTGTTTATCACATGGGGGCGGGGTTTATGCATCACTACCTCTTCCTCACAGCTCGCTGTGAACGCTGCGTGGGCATCTCCTCCTCCTCCTCCGAATCAGAGTCGTGCTCCTGTCGTGAACGTTTCTTCTCCTTCTCCAAAACCTGTAGAGAGAAAAAACAACATGAATGAATGTGAACGTCCTCGACCTCCCAGCTCAGCACGCAGGACGTCCTCGACCTCCCAGCTCAGCACGCAGGAACAACACCGACCTTCTTAAAGTAGGCAAACTGGACGAGCTCCACTGCGACCTCCGAGTCCTGCAGCTCCACGGCTTTGCTCATGCGGGCCTTGGCGTGCGCCGTGGACAGACGGATCAGAGTCTCTAGAGTCCGGGCCGTCACCGGAGAGGTCTGTGGAGAGAACGAGGATCAGCACCGACACATCAGGGCACATCTGCATCTCCGTGGGTTCAACCAGAACACAAACAAACAATCTGCCTCCACGTTTTCTCCCACAAACATCTCAGTCTGGGAAACAATCAGGTTTCACTGCGTCTTATATCCGGTTATGTACACGTTAGATTTGTCGGCTCACCCTCGCCAGATCGGCCCCCAGCTGTTCCTGACTCCTCAGCCTCGAGTACTCCTCTGCGATGTGATTGGCCACCTCCTCTGTGAGCACAGGAGTCACAGCCTTGGCGATGTGGATGTACTTCCTCATGAACTCCTTACTCACAATTTTATCCCTGAAACAAAGCAAACGTTTATTCTGCTGCAGTCACACGTTACTAACACAAGAGGCGCGTCTGAGCTCTGACCTCTTCCTCTTGCTCCCGTGCAGCAGGTTGTTGTGCTTCTCGTAGATCTGCAGCTCCTCGTGCTCCTCGACCGCAGCGTCTGGATCGTCTGTCGCCAGGACGTCCACGGTCCCGCCCAAAGCCATGGCTGAAACACACAATGTTGTTTTAATAATCGGACAAAAACGGCCTCATCTCGCCGTCCTAGTACGAATGACGTACCGGCTCCCTCCTGCTCGCGGGGGTCACGGTAGCGGTGCATCCTGAGCACGTGGTCGGAGATCTCGCGATCCTGCTCGGGGTCCATCTGATCCAGCACGATGAAGAGGAGGTCAAAACGCGACAGCAGCGAGTCCTGGAGGCCGATGTTGTCCATCGGCGTTTTATACTGATCGTACTGCAAAAAGGGACACGCAGAGTTTTCTTTAAAGGTCGCGTCCAAAATCAACCAGCGGGCAGAGACGGGTGTGGGTGTGGTCACGCACTCGGCCGTAGACGGGGTTGGCGGCAGCCAGTACGGAGCAGCGGGCGTTGAGACGGGCGTGGATACCGGCCTTGGCGATCGTGACGCGGCCCTGCTCCATCACCTCGTGGATGGCTGTGCGGTCCATGTCGGACATCTTGTCGAACTCGTCGATGCACACCACGCCGCGGTCAGCCAGCACCATGGCGCCAGCCTCGAGACGCCGCTCGCCTGGCGGAGGACAAATGTTGGTGTTGAGCAGTTGTTTCCAGGTGTGTAACGCTTGAACGCCAACGTTTGAACAGACGGATCTCAAACGTCCAGAGGACGCGGCGTACGCGTCCTATTTTACCACCTTTATTCTAACCTTCAAATATGAGTCCACTCAACTATGAAGCAGCTGCATCAGCAGGTCAGCAGGAGCTTTAACACCAGCTAACATGTTTTTAATGTTTTCTGTCTAACGGTAGCTCACGCTAACAGAGACCAACAGTGTAGCTAACAGCACGTTGCTCGTGCCTGTCACTACCCGATCCGTACCGGAAACCCGATCGGTACCCCGCATGCGCCAAAGGTGTCTACTTTTACGATAGTTACGGTCAGAGTATCTGTTAAGATGTTAAGAATAATAAGTGTCTCTTAAAATGTTTGCAATAATGAAGCATTTAATATAATGTAGACAAAAACGAAAAATAAAAAGAGTTATGGATCGGGGCTCTCCGATCCTTACTGCACATGTGCAGATGTTTTCTTCTTCTTCTGTTCGTTTAATAGCAGTTTACTCCCCAGTGTACGAGGATACTGCCACCTGCTGACCGAGCGAATGAACCCTATTGTAAACTGAATTGGCGTCATTACAAACGTGTGTTAAATTTGATTTAATGATAGTCGAGTGTGTTTATGCTTGTCTGTGTGGAGAGGATTGTTGGAATAGTGATGATGATGTCCGCTATCACTGTCAGTTGTCAGTAAACACTTAATCTGGCTGCTGAATCTTCACGTGACACATTGCTAAATCAATATTATTAATTCTGTAATTAGGCGCCATTCTTCTTATTTTACGGCGCTGTTGTTCAATCGGGGAACACTCTCTGTTGAGGAGAAAAGCATGAATTTGTTTGTATACGGATTATCCATTGTTTAAATGTCCCGGTAGTCGAAAAGGAGGCAGAGCTGTTGAGAAATGCTACGAGCTAACTGGGCGCTAACCGTATCATTCAAATATATTGAATGTCGCAATGTTGGCAAAGAGAGGAAGTGACGTAAGACTTACGCATGCGGGGTACCGATCGGGTTTCCGGTACGGATCGGGTAGCGACAGTGCCGCCTCCATCGTCACTACAACAGGCGACGCGAAGCAAAGATGTCAAACGTTTTCTGACAGTAAGGCCGGACATGGTGGAGGCTCGCTGTGGCGCAGCTCTGCTGGCTGCAGTCACAGAGGACTTTACTTGTTTAGGTTAAACAAACGGGGGACATTAGTTACCCGTCTCCTGATCCGTGGTGACGGCAGCGGTCAGACCCACACCAGAGGACCCTCGTCCGGTCGTGGGTATAGCTCGGGGTGCTGTGTGGAGGACGTAACGCAGGAGCTGGGATTTGGCCACCGATGGGTCACCTAGGAAACACGAACACACCATTAACCCCCCCCAATCAGAACTGAACTACCATCATGTCCACGTGTGAGTCCTTGAGTAGCCGTTCCCTGTGGTCACCACAAGGAACAAGTCTGTGTCTCTCTCACAGAGACCGATTCATGGCACAAACAGCTTGTAGCCAGAAATGTACAACAACCTGAGTCACCATAAAAGTGAGTCCTGACTTAAACCAACGCTCACACTTCCACGTGAGCTAGGACGACGCCTCGTACCGATGAGCAGGATGTTGATGTCTCCTCTGATTCGCGAGCCGTTCTCGAGGACCTTCTCCACGCCTCCCAGCAACATGCAGAGGATGGCCTTCTTGATGTACTCGTGGCCGTGGATACTGGGAGCCAAGGAACGAGCGAGCTGATCGAACACGTCCTGCGAAGGACGAAGATTTAAAGGGTTTAGTGTCACGTTTAGGATTACGCCTCCACGTGAGAGGGCAGCCGAGACGACTCACTTTGGAACGAGTCTGACTGAAGTTCCTGATTTTGGCCACGTCGTCAGCGGTAAAGCACGGCGACACCTCCTTGGTCATTTGTTTGATGTGGCAGGCGATCATGATGGTCCTTTGAGGAAGACAAGGGACGGGTTAGAAGCAGAGACGGACCGATACGTAATATCAGGTCCGTCTCTAGTTAGAAGACAAATGGTAGGAAAGTGAGGCAAACCCGTTAAACCCCAGTTAGCATTTTATTCCAGCTGACCTGAACGTGCCAGAGGTGAAGCCTCCCTTCTTGCCAGGCAGACAGCGGTACGTCCCAACCACCTGCACCCGGTCTCCTGGTTTGACTGCATCCACCAGGTCGTTGTCCAAAATGATGTCCACAGAGCGCGGCAGTTGGCCAGCAGGAGCTTTCTCAGGCATCTCCTGCACTGTGATGGTTTGGTGGTCCTTGTAGATGGACAGCCCAAACTCCGTCTCCAGAGGATTGTTCTCTTCGTCCTATTTCAGCCAAACAGGACACGAGATAAATACGTAAGTATAAAGACAGCGGTCACACCCAAGTCTGCAGAGAATGAGGCACATTTACCTTGGTGGGGTAAATGGCACTGGAGGGGAAGGCATCCAGGGAGGTCAGGTCCGTGTACTTCCTCTCCATCGTCTTCTTAGTGGCTGGACAGTAGTGAACGCTGCGCACTACTTTGGGACGGACGAGGGAACCTACGAAGCAAACAGGAGGCATTAGCCTTCCACACACGTTGATACAGACACTTAAAGATTACACGAATAAATAAAGATGATATACTCACACTTTGTAATGATGCCCTCCACACAAACCATGCTGCCCAGCAGTCGGGAGGTGAGCGTTCGGGGGGAGACATGCTTGGATCCAAAGCTCCCCTCCAGGCCGATGAAGAACTCCTCGTACTGCTTAGCGTAGGTGCCGTCAACAGAGGCCACCAGGTCCTTCAGGGCCCGCTGGAAGGCCAGCAGCTCTTCAAAGGCATTGTTCATCAGTCTGCAAAGTCAAACCATGGATTTTATTATCAAGGCTTTTCGCGTGTTTTCAAGGGCTGTGACATCCTGAGAAAGTCGAGTTTTCCACCCAAACTGCAGTTTCACACAGATTTTTTTTTTTAAACTAACTCAGTATGGAAACAGGAGTCGAGCTCAAAGGTTCGACAACAGGAAGAAGAATGTGTATGACTCAAGTCTGGTTTTGGACAAAGCTGCGTTAAACTGTATTCTTTCTGCTGGCCAGTAGGGGGCGTTGATCCTTCAGGTCTCAGAAATAAAGTCTCCTAGTATTGAACTGTATGGCAAACAGCACTTTGACTTCAGTGTACGCTTCCCTGCTTGTTTCAAGTTATACTGAACACAAAATCATGATCATTTTGTAAATCCTGGTCCCATCAAAGGCTGAATTAACCTGGATGTGTGTCTAAGAGCTCACCAGTCTCTGAGCATCCCTCAGTTTCTCCAGACAGATTCAGCTTTCGCTCCTTATAACAAGTTTCAAAACAAGATAAGTGAAGCTCTGAGCCTGGGTGATGGCTACAGCCATCTTTACATACAGTCTGTGTACATACCATTTTGAAACCTGTCGAGTTTCTAAGCCCAAGCAGGAAGAGAAAAACTGAGCATGCGTTTCCGTCTAAATATATTTTTTTTTAAACCGTAAAGATTAAAGGAACCATTCAACATAACATTTTGTGTCATTTTGGACATTTCAAAACCTTTTCGTGGTAATAACTCAGTAACACTGCTCTCTGTATCGGAGCAGTAGCGTTTGTGTAAGTATCTTAAGCAATAAGGTTAGCAGGGGGGGCCCAGCACAGCTGCGTGTGCGGCATCAGTTTTCCAGTCTTACTTTGCAGCTCGGGCCTCGTTGCGTCTCCTCAGGTCGTTGATGTTGACGATGAGCCGAGCCTTATTCTCGCTGATCATGTCCCGGACTTTGCTCTGATAGATGCCCTGGTCTTGCTGCAGGTATGCACAGAAGAAACGGGCACACGTTTGATGACGTCGCTTAGCGACTAAAATTACGAGCATTACTGAAAAACATCAACTTTGAAACCACACTTTTTATACCTAATATCTGCAATCTGACAGCAGCATTATTTTTTTCTGTAATATACAAAATTACAGCTCTTTTGTTGTGACCGCATGGTTTGTCATCTGAGCTCCAAACAAAGACTTTAAGCGAATTTAAAAAACAGACTTACGTCGTCGTCCAGAAAGTCCAGGTAGTCCCTCTGAGCCTCCCTCATCTCCCGGTCATCTCCCACGTCGGTTGCCATTATGCGCGCTTTGTTATTGTTACTGAAAAGTGGGTAAAATGCCGCACAGCCTTCCGCTCCGAGTGCTCCGCTTCAGTCAAGCCGCACAACTGAAGGGTTTTCGCGCCACTACGTGCCGCCCGCGAGCTCAACGTGACACGCGATTGGTCAATTCGGCACGCACCGCTTTACATAGTCGGCGGGTAAACGTGCAACTGTCCAATGCGGGCCTCGTGTTACCACGTGACTCCGCCCCCCTGAGAAACTCCCGCGAAAACCCTTCAGGAAGTGGCAGGCTGTTAAAAATGAACAAAAGGATTTTTCATGTTTGCCCAGCAGATGGCGACATAAACACATGTTTACATTTTTTAGTGGGACTTTTGCATTTATTTGAAGCTTTTAAGAGAAAGCAGTTAGTGTCAAATATATAAACAGTAATAAGAAAACATAGCAAGACTTTTAATAAGAAGAACGACAAATGGAGCATGCATGTGTTCTTTCAAATTAAAGTTACATTTTACTCTTCCACTGATAAACATTAAGCATCCTTTCAGACAATCTGCATTTAATTAAAGGTTTTCATATAAAATAAGACTGAAAATGAACAATAATAACTTGCATACATACTGTGTATTATAATAATAAATAGTAATATACTATTTTCAGTATTTTATTTTTTATTTTTATGTGGACATCTGTGCTTTGACCAAACATTATAGACTTCAAGGAACTTGGAGGAGTTTACATTTTGGAAAAATTCATTAGTTCCAAATTAAGTTATTGTAGAAAAACATCAGCTCAGTTTGAGGGGGTCATACGGGACGTTTTCTCAGATTTGACTGCTTCTGTGTGGAATGACTCTACGCTATAATAACATCACCAGCAGAGAGTCCTCAAACATATGAACACTGTCACTGCCCAATAAAGAGTCACTTCCATTCACAGGGTAACTAATCATTTCCCCCACTGTAAGTGGAAAAACATGTTCCCCTCACCGTGGAAGGTTAATGTCTTTATCAGTTGTTTTGCCTGCTAGTTTTTACAAATACCTTCTAATCTGCACTGCTTTGCATTTCAGGTGTGAATAACATGTTTTATCTATCATCACAGACTGTTTTATCTCTTTCATCAGTATCAATACCCATCTAAATCCTTTAAATGTAATTTCACCTGCTATATTTGGTCCACTCTGCAATCAGGAATATCTCATCGGTATTATAATCAGAATAATTACTTTTTCCTTTTTTTAATCCGAATGCTGGCATCATGCACTGACTAATAGGTTCCCAAAAGATTATCCTAAATTTGGATCATGCTATTTTAATTATTCTCCTGTGATCATCATTTCCTCACCAAAATCATTCACTGTTTGTAAAGGGTTGAGATTTCACAGGAATCATTTTAGTGTCAAATGACCAAAGTGTGGCCAGAAACCAAAAACATGTTTGTGGGGCACGAGGACGACACATCAAGCCAACAAGTTCTGAGCATCACGCATGTCATTTCTTTTTCATTTAATATCATCCCTCTAGTGTAAATGTGGGCGTGATTCCCTCTTCTGTCCTATTTTTTGATTGCTTGGTTTTCAGGGAGTTTATAATCCCATCTCGGGCTGTTTTGTGTCTTTTGTCTGGGGAACTTACCAAATGTTGATCTGTCACTTATCTCAGGAGGGCTGATACAGCAGACACTTCTGTGTTTGGGGACGAGGTTTAGGAATCGTGCACGTCTGTATTGTAAAGGCTGAACACAACATTAGCTTAGGAGTAGTTAGCAATAACACTGAAATACTTCCTTTCTATGGAAGGTGTTGAATGACCTCTGACCCAAACTGAGCTGAGTCAGGCCTGCAGTTCTTTAGATGTTTTTCTGGTTCTTTCGTGACCTCCTGGATGAGTCGCTGATGCTCTTGGAGCAACTTTGGTAGGTGGGCCACTTCTGGCCACTGTTTATAGTTTTCTCCATTTGGATTTAATGACCTTCACTGTGGTTCTTTGGAGTCCCAAAGCCTTAGAAATGCTTTTTAACCTTTGCGTGTTAATGACTTTCTTTAGGTGATGGCTTGACGTGGGTTTTTGTTTGGTTTTGATATCTTTTATCCTATTTCACTTTGTAAGATAGGTTCTGTTTAAGTGATTTCTTCGACAGGTCTGGCAGCAGGGCTGGGTCACCTGCTAGTCAGGCTTGGGTGTGGTTAACGAAAGTGAACTCGCCAGGGGGCACTTACTTTTTCATAAAGGGCAGGTTTGGATAGCATTTTGTTTCTCCATCATCTTTGATGATCTCAAACATGTGACAATCAGGGAGGGAGCAAAAACGTTTTCACAGCACTGACTGTAATTGCTGGAACTTTTTCCACACCTGTGCTCCGAGGCATAGGTGTGGAAAATGTTGCTATACCCGATTCAGCAGGATCACATGTAGGACAAAGGGGCGTCCGTGGCTCAGGGGGTTGGGAAGCGTATCTGCCAGTTCGATCCCCGGTTCTGTCAGTCTGCCCCAGGGCAGCTGTGGCTACAACCGTAGCTGCCTCCACCAGTGTGTGAATGTGAGAGTGAATGAATAGTGGAATTGTAAAGCGCTTTGGGTGCCTTGAAAAGCGCTATATAAATGCTATCCATTATTAAAGATTTAACGTGAGTGCAACTCCCTCACCAAGTAATATCTGTATAAGTGGTCTTATGGTCTTGTTACACTCACTGGTTAGAGTTTGGGTGTGAAGGAGAAACCATCATAGACATTATAAAGGTGGGAAACACGGCGCTTAAATAAATCTAAATGGAAATCTCAGAACAAATAAACTAATAAGTTCAACTAATAACAGCGAATAAGACCTGATTCTGGTTAAAGATGTTGGCCACGTAATGGTGGACATGTGATCACCTCAGGTTACCAGGATGCTGTCACAGTCTGAGTGCAGTGTGCAGTGATGAACAGTAGATGGAGACAGACGTGCATGTATACGTGTGACCGTGATGTGCCTTCAGTCGTTTAAACAGTTATTGTCAACTTAATAATAATTAATGATCACAAACAAAAACAATCCAGATAAAAATAATAACAACACGTGTTTTAATAAGTGTGCCGATGAACTGGTTTTCTAATGAGAAGGTGGATGCAGACACTGCGCGCACTGAGTGTAAGTCACGGCCCTCACAGCGTTGGCGACTACATTTCAGGGCGTTTCTGGTCACTTTGACCCCGCCCACCCCTCCATTTCTCCGGCCTCTCAGGTCAGTAGTTGGAAGCTTTTTCCCTTCGCCCTGCAGCGTCGGAAACATCTCGTTAAACCAGCATGTGGTAGTTCTCCACCTGTGTTTGTATGAGAGGAAGCGCTGCTGCACACGTCTTATTGGAGTGACGCAGTCCAGACCGACAACAGGTGTCCTGTGTTGCAGGTATGTTTCTTTTTCTGTCGTCATATAAATGTGTATATGAAGAAGTGCAGTCTGTTTTTCTGTGGCTCATGGAGCTTCTTCGTTTTAATGTTGGAAAAAGAGACGGGAACCAACGTCTCACCCCTCGTTCCCTTTTTTAATGCGGGTTACCTCAAACTTGAGTGGGCTCCTCACAGAGAGCGGCTCAGGTCAGAAGGCCGTTCAGAAGCTGTAGATGGGTGCCGGTGTTCATGGTCAAGGGGAAACAGAGAGGGGGCCAACAGAGAGCGCACCCTGTTAGGAGGAGATTCTGGGTGTGCTGCTGTCTGTGGAGGTGCTCGGCTGCTTTGTGACAACATTCCTCCCACCACAGGTGGGTGATGGTTACAGGTTTGACTGCATAGCTGCTTTTCCGGTGCACATGACACAAAGAGAGGAATGTCTGGATGACGTAATTAAAGGTCTCCAAGCCTGGACCAACAGTGGAAACACAGCGAGCAGCAGCGGCTTGCTTTCAGAGTTTTCCAAACCCGTCTCTGTTGGCATGTTTTTGCTGGTTTTGTGAGATTTTTGATCCCTCGTCTGTTTTGTTTTGTATCGTATCCCCAGCTTCCTGCCGCTGATCCACGGCGCAGATTCATGCAAACTGTCTTCAGAATGTGACATCAAACGCACCGCGTGCTCCTGTGAGGTTTAATTTGACGTGTCCTCTGCAGCCTGCATTAATCTGATCTCTCCCACAGGGCGCTCTGTCCTCTGGTTCTTCATCATGTCGACTGAGGTGTTGCAGCGGCTCAGCACCATAACACTGAGCACCGAGCACCTGCGTCGTCTCCCTCACCTCTCAGACTTCCTCCCTTTCTCTTTACCGCCGCCCGGCCCCACCGTCGCTGCCTCCCAGGTGCCCAGCCTGTTCCGGGAACCCTACATCCTGTCAGGATACCGTCCTGTCCAGCAGGACTGGCGCTGCTACCTCCTCAGCCTCTTCCAGAAACACAATGAGTCCCTGAACGTGTGGACCCACCTGCTGGCCGGTCCTGTGCTGCTGCTCCGCTGGTGGGCCAACGTCGCCACCCTGGGGTGCACCTTGGATACGTCCTCGCTACCTCTGCTCCTGTTCTTGCTGTCGTCTCTCACATATCTGTACCTCAGTGTGGCGGCTCATCTCCTGCAATCTCACTCCGAACGCGCGCACTACTTCTTCTTCTTCCTGGACTACGTGGGCGTGGCCGTGTATCAGTACGGGTGCTCGCTCGGCCACTATTTCTACGCGTCTGAGCCGGCGTGGCGAGAACGTGTTGGGGTAATGTTTCTGCCTGGCGCCGCCTTCTTTGGGTGGCTCTCCTGCACCGGCTGCTGTTACGCCAAGTTCAGGTACAGGCGGCCATATCCACCTCAGCGTAAAGTCTGCCAGCTGATCCCCGCCGGCCTAGCGTACGTGCTGGGCATCAGCCCCATCGCCCACCGCCTGCTCACGGTCTCCTGGTCACACGAGCCCTCGCTACCCTTCCACGCTCTCCAGATCGCCTGTTTCCTGTCGTCGGCGCTCTTCTTCTCTTGCCCCATCCCTGAGCGCTTCTTTCCAGGCACCTGTGACTTTGCCGGCCAGGGTCACCAAATCTTCCACGTGCTCCTGTCCCTGTGCACCTTGTCCCAGCTGGAGGCTTTGTTCCAGGACTACGCCCGGCGCAGGGATACAGTGGTGGAGTTATTTGGGGAGCGGCAGTTGTGGTGGGCGTGCGTATCCTTCCCCGTCTTGTTCGCGTGCTGCATCCTGACGGCGCTGATCGCAATGAGGCACATGAGCAAGGCGCTGCAGAGTAAAGACGAGTGAGAGCGCGACGAAGAAAAATCAAAGATCAGAATTATTTTAATAACAAAACCAAGTCATGTGTTTAAACATATTTACTTTGTCTAGAAGATTAAGATAAAAGACTGTATCTTATCACTGAAATACTTGAAGAATAAAATACTCTGAAACTTCCTCCGGTCTGGTGTATCTGAAGATTTAACGGCTGATTCATGAAAGAAATAGTTGAAATAGTGCAGCTGAGTGAAGTTTTCCACAGTGAGTCACCCTCCCATGTAACTGGTCACAGAGTAATCAGAGTAATCAGAGTAATCAGAGTAATCCAGCAGCACGATAACCTGAAATAGTCTCTGGATGCTGTTGGAAACGTATCGAGAACACAAACATTTATACTGTCGATCCCGTCCAGAGAAACTTGACGCGCTTTTGTCCTCGTCTGAGATTCACGTGAGACCAGAAACAGGATGAAGGTTGTTGTGTGGAGCGGGCTGAGCGGCGTGTGTTTACAGGCTTTATAATGGCAGCTGAACACTCGATCTCGTCGACCCTGTTTGTTCCCATTGAGGAAAGCAGGTTATTGTATCTGAGGTTTCGGCCGTCCTTTGTTCCGCTACACAGACTGTATGTCGAGCACTTTGAGGCTGCGGCCACACCTTCTGTATCTGTTATGTGAAGAAAGTTTCCCCTGTGAGAGTTTACGGGACGAATGGGAGCGAGTCGGGCTCCTTTTACAGGAATACGTCCACATTTTGTGAGGCTCCAGATTTATTAGAAAATTCATGCCACTCATTACTGTGAGCTTATCTCAAAGAGGAGGGAGTCGAGTTGTCAGTGAGTCACCACTTTATATGTGGTTGTTTGACAGTATGAATGAAAAGTTGTGGTTTTTAGCAGGCTTGTGTGCTGGACGCTGGCTGGGTGGTTTCCTCTTGTTTGAGGTTGAAAGTCCACGTTTAGCAGCAGTGAACAATATTTGGTTCCTTACCGTGTTCATGTGATTGTGAGTCCACTGGCTGTGGCCTCGTCTGTGATAGGTTAGATTGAGCTCTCAGCAGATTCATAAAGACTCTGATTTCTCCTTTGGACGGGTCTTTGTGTCTGCTCACAGCAAACATGCTCCACGTGACAAACATCACGCTGCATCCTTCAAAAGTGCTACTGGGCAGAGTTTGTAGCTCTTTGCACAACTGGAGCTTTTCCCCAAACGATTCTGAACTTGTTCGATCTTTCTGCTGAAGTCTCAGGACAAAAGCGATTAAGTATGTCGTTTGAAATACATAACCTACATGTGTGTCCCAGCAGCCTGTTAATGAGCTCGGTATGCAGAAAATAATGAGTAATCTTCTACACTTTTCTTCAAATGGAAGCAAAGAGGAGTTATTTGTTTGCTGCACTCGTGGCTTTGGTCCAAATGCCTGAAATGCTGGAAAGTGGCTGCTGAGTCCACTTTGTGCTGCTGAGCGTATCTCAAGTGAAGATCAGTAAAAGGAAAATTGCTGAGAGGTACAGACGGCCTGTTGAGCAGGGCTCCGGAGGTCATCGTGACAGGATGGGGCTGTTAAACAGGTAATGGGTGTGGCCGCGTTGCTCAGCGTTCATGTCATTCCTCACAAAGATATGCGAGTCGGGGTGGTGAGGCGAGGACGTGTGTGTGTGTGTGTGTGTGTGTGTGTGTGTGTGTGTACTGGAACCATTAAACACTAATTCCACACATGCTCTGGTTATACTTGCTGCCTGACAGGAAGTACCCGTTCATGTGCCCAACCATTCAGCTGGTTCTGGTAACTGCTCCAGGAGTTACTCTACGGTTTGAGCCCTTAGTTTCATGACTAAGTCTTGACCCTGTTCAAATTAATCTTTGTAATTCCACGAGCACAGCTGAGGCTGCAGCCCACAAAAGCACAACAATCCCTTCAGTCTGGATCCAGGTCCAGACTGTGCTCTGCATTAGAACAAAGATCCTTTTTTTTGTCTAATACACCCTTTGTGGGAATAATTTCACCTGCCAGAGCCAATCAGCTGCCGGTGCAGTGAGAAACGAGCCTGTGTGTGTCTGTGGCTGTTTACAGTATATCCTCTGAGTCCACAGGATTATATAAAGTCTGATCGCACACATCATCACTGCTAACGTCTTTGCTGAAAACCTCATATAGGTTAGGCTGCTTATCTGCTTTATGTACTCGACAGCTGCACTGCAAGCCACTTTGCAACCCCCTCACCCACCTCCTCCTCATGCTCTGACCCCGTCATGATGGTGCTGTGCTGGGATCTTTCCACATATGCACATGTGAACACAGCACATTTCAATAACGTTTCTTGTGCCCGTGGCGGTCCTGAGTTAAAACACTGCATTGCCAGCTTGAAGATGACTGTATAGTTAAAGTAAAGATGAGAGGTTGAAGCAGCTGCTGGCCTGTGACCACCTGCAGTGTTTTCTAGGAAACAGCTGCTTTTGTTTATTATCGTTTGTACACCACAGCTTCCTGTATCGATTCATCTGTTTCATCTTTTAAATAAGTCAGACAGTTTTCAGTAAAATGCACATTCCAGCTTTTCTGGAATGCGTCGGCATGACAGACACAAATGTTATTCAGAGATAATGAACGAGACAATAGGTTGTTTATGGGCTTGTGCGAGCACCTCCTTCATAACAGACTGGATAACTGGTCCCTCCCTAACTTGTTTGAATGCTTTGAGCCACATAAAGCAGAGGCGGTTGAATGACTGCGAGCAGCTGGTGACAGTTACAGAGCAGCACACGACGTAAGCTGTGAGCCTTTATTTTGCCTTACGGTGTTAGTTATGGTTCTCTCACAGGAGCTTCACAGAGCAGGATCCACTGTGTGAACTTTACTTCACAGCTCCTTCAATGTTGTTGTTTTTATTTCTTTATAGGAGACTCCAAGAATGGCTCCAGTCGGGATGGTCGGTGTACTGGGGTGGTTTTCTCCAGAGGTGGGCGTCATCTCCCTCGTCGCCTTCCTCGTCCTCAGCGTCACTCTCGTGGCTCTTTGTGCCAAGTGTAACAGGTGAGCAATGTGTGCCGATGAAATGGGACCTCCATTTGGATGCTTTTGTCTCTTTTCCTGTTGTTTACCAGCTTAAACAGTTTGGAATATGCTGGGAATCAAAGGAGCCAGGAGCAGTGTCTGGTTTCAGTTGGCTCTCACTTCATCTTCCTGTAGACGTTGCTCACCTTCATCTCTCTGCCAAAGCTTGTCAGACCCGATAGCTGGTTTCTGATGAAGGGTGTTGCCTTTGAAAGAGGAAGACGCAGACAGAAATCACTCTGTGGTCTGGCAGCTGCACCAATGGGCCGGGCTCGTGAAGCGTCACTACCCTAATGACCTCGATGAGGCGTGTGTGTGCGTGTGTGTGTGTGTGTGTGTGTGGGGGCCCTGGTGGGAGTTTTACACACATTAGTGTGTGTGTGTGTGTTTAAACGCCATCATTGTGGTTTACATGCCACACATACCGGTGACAGTGACGACCTGCGAGGCGCAACAACACTCGTATCACCTGCTGCTTTTTCATTTACAGGAGTTGAACATCAGGATGAGCGGTTGTTTACATAAAGCATGGCAACAATCTGGCGCCAATATAATTTATTGTTTATTGATTGAGTTGTGTACATATGGTCTCACATCCTCACAGGACTGATACATGTGGAACGATAGATGATCAGATCAGGCTCATCTGGAGAAAGCCTCAACTCCTCGAGACACATTTCAGTGCAGTCAGACGTCTTCGAGTTCAGTCCCAAAACCTGAGACAGGACGAGCAGAGTCCAGACTCCAGTTTTACCAAAGTACATTAAAGCTTTCACAAATTTGTACCAGCAAGTCCAAATCTGGCCTCAGGCCTTACATTTCCATAGACTGTATATAAAAGATGGGACATCTGCATGGCCATCACTTTCTTTGAAACTGGACGAGAAAAGTCTGGATCTGCTAACAGCTCTTCACTGACACATGTTAGCCGCTGGTAGAGTTTCCATGGTTTTGTCTTTTCTGACTTGTCCTGTGGACAGAGTTGTCGCCACCTGCTGGCTGCTAGGAAGAATGCAAGTGCAACAAACTATGAAAGACAATTTTTCTCAAAGCAATCTGAAACCAGTCCGAGTGATTTTGATGTTTTTCCAGAGAAGCTAAATTTCCAATTAATTTTATTCTGATCAAAGTTTTTCATGATTGATTCAAGCAGCTAAATGAGGAATCAGCTGAGCTCAGCTGTAGCCCTCGTGCTCCAAGCAGCGCTCTCAGATCTGGGGCTGGGCTGTGAGAGCACACAGCTGTGAACAATGGGACTGGTAAATCTATGCACTTATGAGTCGTGGTCGAGATGTTTAATGAAAAGGTAGAAGGAGTTTTGAGCCATCAAACAAAATGGCACATCGGCATGTAAACAGGACTCTGCTCCTTTGTTTGCACTCTGTGTGGATAAGAACAAACAGCAGCATGCCATCATACGGCTTAATGACCTCCACTTTACCTTCTTGTCGTTTACAGGAGCAGCAACAACGCCTATGACGTGAGCGGCGCAGCGGTATGAACTGGCTCTTTGTTCTCTCCCATCAGTAGAAACTAACTTGCATGCAGTACCTCACAGTTCATTAGCTTCCAATTATGAGCCATAACTGGCTAATTATGAAGAACCAAAGGGAGGCAGAGGCAGTGATACTGGCTCATTAGAGCCGTGCTGGGCGGGACAGATGAAAACAATCGATTATGTGACAGAAATCATTTTTGTTTTTCTCTGAAATTTCTACAAAAAGACTTTTACTGCACATGTGGAGCGCTGAAACAAAGATGCAAGGCAAAAACTAATTCATACCAAAATCCAGAATACTAATGATTACTTTCAACATTTGCTCCTGTTTATTGCATTTGCAGGATGTTACTTAAACGATTAAATGGAAACGTTGGTGTTCATTCAAATATAAAAACTTCAAGGACTCCACGCAGCCGTCTCTAGTTTCTACTGAGACGTCACAATGAATGCAAACTGGCAGAGACAAACGCAGGGAACAAAACCACCAGAAAATGAATAAAGACTTATTTTAGTTCAGATGAAAGGGAAGCAGACGTGCGCTGCCTCCATTTAAAAAGTGAAACAGCTCTTTAAGGTGACGCAGGGAAGCGCTGACCTTTTGTTTTCAATATCACAGCGCTGTCTGCAGATGAAGACTGACCGCTGTTGTGCATCGTCAGGAAGAGATTAAGATTATTAAGGTTTTTATATGTTCGTGAGAGTTACCTGCAAAACCCTGATTGGATGAGGATGTTTCAACAATCTGAGTATGCTGCAGCGAGCTCAGACAAACACATTAAACCGTGGATATGTGCTGATGTTGGAGGCCGGCTGTCAGCAGAGGCAAAGAGGCACAAAAGGGCAAAATAACCAAATTAGCACATTTAAACCACCCAAATTTACCATGAAAGGTCAAGCAACCATGATACCACCACGACCACTGACTCGCCGTGACAGCCACAGGCGTCTGCGAGGGGAAAGCTCTTTTGTTGCTACGCTGTGGCCAGTAATGCTTACTTTGTGTCGACAGTGAGTTTGTGGAGTCGACCACGAGCTCCTCTTAGACCAGGGCTGGGCAATCTCAGTCCACGAGGGCCGGTACAGGTTTTATCTCACCCTGGGTCAACACACCTGAATCACATGATTGGTTTGTTACCAGGCCTCTGGAGAACTTCAGGACACGTTGAGGAGCTAATTTAGCCGTTCAGCTGTGTTGGTTCGAGGACACGTCTAAAACCTGCAGGACACCGGCCCTCGTGGACTGAGGTTGCCCACCCCTGTCTTAGACCAAAGTCTTCGAGGGACGAGTGTGAGGCCGTCCGTCCCCCAGCTGGACTCGTTTCTCTCACACGCTCCTTCTGTTTTGGTTTAGTTTTTGTTAAATAAATAAAGACGGGTGTTTTTTGTTTCACGTTGTGTTTAAATCATTTGGGGACCTGGTCAGGACCACATGATTTTTCTTACATGTTTTTATGGCACAAGATAAAACGTTAAAAATTTCCAGAGTGCAGAAATGCCAGCTCACTTCCTGGTTTCAGGAAACCTACAGCACTCTGTCCTTGTTGTCCTAACTCTTTGGTCCTGCTCCATCACAGTATGTTGATGGAAGAGGAGGAGGAGGAGGAGGAGGATCCGATGGAACGACTGCCACACAGTCGGGAAACGCGTCCAGTGAGTTCACACAGATGAAGACATTTCAGTTGCATGTAAATGAACATTTGCACTTAATTTTCTTATCTGATTTTTCCCCAGACCTCGATTCTTCAAGCTCCACATGGAGAAACCACAAAAACATGCCTCCACACACACTCTCGACACAGAGGCCGAAAGCAGCAACAAATTAAACGATCAGTTATACTCCTGAACCCCAACCACACACCCCAGAAAACAGGAGCTCCCAAGAATCCGGAGGAGGGACGAATCATCCAAAACATCCCGCTGCAAAGAAACCCGTTTCCTACACTTGATCATATCCCAAATGCACAGATGGACGGAAAAAGAAGAGGAAGGGTAGGAGGGACAGTTGGCTCTGTCCTGTGCCAGCTCGAGCTACCCTCCATACTTTAACAAATCAGACCTTCACTTATTTGGATGCTGTTTAATTTCCTGTAGTCTTCATTATGGAAGCTGTTGTAGAAGTCTGGATCCTGTAAGCTGAACTTTCCTGTCTTTGCCTTTAGTGCGTCCACTCACCACATAGAAAATATAAGCAGTTATCTGAACTGATTTACTGTGAAAATCAAAAAGTCTTGAAGCTGAGATATTAAAGCAGTCGGTCACAGGCGCATCTCTCAAGTCTTTGAGCTTATTTCACTCTGACTGGTGTTGATTTCAATGTGTGTTTAGCTTCAGAGTACGCTGGGAAACTACACCTGCAGTGTGTTAACTACATCACGTCATTGTTATGAAGCTCTTTTCTGATTGGTTTAAATAAGTGTCACCTTTAGTTTTTTTTTATTACAGATCGTATTTTATCAGTTTTAAAAATGTGCTGTCTCATTGGCGCTAAGAAGATTGAAATATGTGTCCACAGATTCTCATGCTAAGGCTAAAGACTCACCAAGCCTTAAAAAAGCCGCTAAAGCTAATAACATATATCACATTTACTTCATCTCGGGGTTCAGGGTGCTTTGCCTTATTTCTGGCCTGGTCTTTAGCAGAAAGACAGCTCGAGCCGTTCTCTTGGGGACGCTTCCCACTGTTACGATAGCGACACAGCTGTCTGTGGTTCAGGCTCTGCTGCTGCTTTTAGCTAGCTAGCTATCTGGTGAGTATGTAAAAATAGTGAGTCCACAGTGTCAAAGACGTCTGTGGCCAAACCAGCCAAGTTTGTGTTTGAATATCAGCATAAGCAGGTTTGTTAGGGGGCGTGTACATCTTTGAGTCAGACATGGCTGATTAAGCTCAAATTAGTGTTAACCATTTCCTCTCACTTCCTTATGCTAAGCCAGGGCTGGGCAATCCCAGTCCACGAGGGCCGGTGCAGGTTTTATCTCACCTTGGGTCAACACACCTGAATCACATTAGTTTGTTACCAGCCTCTGGAGAACTTCAGGACATGTTGAGGAGCTAATTTAGCCATTTAAATCAGCTGTGTTGGCTCGAGGACACATCTAAAACCTGAGATTGCCCACCCCTGTGCTAAGCTAACCGGCTGCTATTGATAGCTTCATATTTGACAAGAAAGCTCGGACACTGTTATTCTTCTTTAAATCTGTGCTAATATTGTTGCTAGCTATTTTTAAATGAGTGCTGAAGATTTCAGGGTCGGAGTCACAAATGATGAAAAAATAAAGTGACTTTTTTCTCTCTATGCAGATGTTGACACACATGTTGTGATAAGAAGGACTTTTCTCACCTCGTGTTTTCATTCATACTTTCATAGCTCTGCTCCTCTGCTTAGCCGATGACTCGTAGCATTAGCGGCTCTGTGAACAAAGCGGGTGATTGCAGTGGAGTCTGCATTTGCAGACGATTTAATGTGAACCAAAGGTCACAACATCTCAAAGCAGGGTGGAGTCATCATTCTTGTAATGCCTGCTGTCACACCATCCTTCACCATGTAAATCCACTCAAGTGTTCAAATGACACACACCCAAGTGAGGCAGCACTGATAACTGATAAGGCTTATCTTGGCACTGTACATTAAAGGTGTGGAAAACTGTTTTGTCCGATCATTATTACAAACAACGCGCTCTTAATTGTCTGCTTGGGGTTTGAAAATGTAAGTTTTACATGCTGTTTGTGTTTTGGTCACTGGTGTGAAGTGGGGAGGGCTCAGCAGGAGACGCTGATGTCGAATACTTCCACCAGGGGTGGGCAACTCCAGGCCTCGAGGGACCTGCAGGTTTTAGAGCTCACCCTGGATCAACACACTTGAATGAAATGATTAGTTCAATCTTCGGCAACAAAAGGTCAGGCATTGATCCACACGAGGAGGAGCCCACTGTGGAGCATAAGGGTGGTACTGGGTCTGAAGATTGACCAGAAACATGCACAGAAGCTCACTGGAGTTCTGGCAGAGCTCCCCCTGTTCTTCTTTGCACAGGAGTAGTTACTGATCATGTTCCTGGGTTGATGCCTTTCTACAGCTGTGACCACTCATGTAATTGCCCATCTATTACAATCTTGTCCACACTCTTGCTGTGAGACACGGCAAACCTTCTTCCAATGGCATGTATGGCTGTGCCATCCTGGCACATTGCTGCTGGTCTTTTGCTGCGTGCATGCTCCTTAACCCTTCCTGGAGATACTTGAATATTCAAAATTTCAACCCCAGAGTTTGATTTTTTATTACATTCTTTAGTTTTGTGACGTTTTTCAAAAGTGTTCATTACTGTGTTGTAAATCAAGTCGCCATGCTTCATGCAATGCTTCAGCATGCAACAGGACTGAGCAGCTGAGCCTGTGTTTAGAATGTAGTTGTAATAAGTGCATCACTCAGCCTGGTGTGGAGACTTGGGTGGAGCGTCAGAGATACATCTCATATATCATCACTCTGTAACTCTCGCTCTCTTTGGCCACACGGCTCCGTGGAGCAGGCACAGGTGGGGGTGTGGCTTCTTTGTGCAGCAGGGTGCCTTTTTAAAACATTCCATGTGACAGGCCACCAGTGCAATCCTCGGCGCATAATTTACCCATCAGAAGATTTAAAATACAATCATTTATATATATATATATATATATATATATATATTACACATATATATATATATTCTCATATACACTTGTTTGCAGAAATATATATGTACATGCACATATGCACAAGAACATAAAATATGTGTATTCACATGCATACATCATCCAATGAGATAAAAGACCAGAATCACTAAAGCTGAATGGTGTCAGTAGGTAGGAGAGCAAAAGTTAGGTCATCAAATTTGATTTGAAGATTTCCAAAGAGGAAGAGGATTTTACAAAAGAGGGAGAACTGTTCCAGAGTCTCGGAGCGGCGATGGAGAAAGCCCTGTCACCTCTGGATTTTAATCTGACAGCCAAAAAAGGAAGATGGCAGGTATGGTAAACATTACAGGATCAGAGTCTTGGCGTTTTCATCCGCTAGCATGGCAGAAGTAGCCTTCATTGTCTGCTGCCATTGTGTTGAATAGAGGATGTCTCATTTTGGGATGACCTGATATTTCAGACTCTGCTACCACCTACTGACTCCTGCGTTTCCTCCCTGACTGCAACTCTTAGATTATCTATTGCACAGCAGCACAGTGTTAAAATCCTGCTGCTCTAATTGTTCACTCAGTAGGTCCTGCTATGTAACCTGTGCACTGTTCGTCGGTTTTGATCTGCCTAACCCGGAGAGGCAGTTGCCAGCGGCCTTTGAAGGGAACACAGTGACATTAGTGGCTGAAATAAAGCAGGGAAGGAATTCTGTGTGGTTTAGGAATCATATTGGGACTATAGGATTGGGTTACTCTCTCTGTGGCAGTGTAGGCGCTCAGACCCTAAAATCCCTGCTGACTGGATGTCTGGTGGAGAGGGTGCAGACAGCCGACACTAATCCGGCCTCTCAAACACACAGAAACAATCACACACACACACAAAGGCAAGGGGATCTGCAGCACACGCTTAAAACACACATGTAAGTCCTGTTTGATCTGTATCCAGGCACTTTGTCGTGTGAAGCTGGGGGCCGATATGCTGCGTGCATTTTTCAGCTTCTTTCATTTGAATAAACAGTTAGTGGGGGGTCTGATCACTGGGCTGTGCTACACGTCCAGCGTGGCATCAGAGCAGCTACGATCCAAACACAACATCCATATGGAGACATTTTAGTTCATGGGCACATGCAGCACCGTTTCATCCTAAGTGGGTCGGATCAATAAAAGACAAAAGATGTGCTTGTTTAAAAAAATAAATCTAAAATTCACATCTTGGACATGTAACGTGTATTTAACCAACCATTTACAAATCGATGGCGTGTGACGGCTCGGCTTTTCCACATAACTGTAGTTCAGATCTCTGACTCTGCGCCTCTACACGAAATGAAGAGTTACTTAAAAGTGACGGGACCCTTTCAAACCCTGACCTGGCAACACTGTCTCCTGCAAACACGTGAATAGTCCCAGTGTTTGTCAATCTCTGCAAAGCCTTCCAGTGGGCTCGGCTGGAGCCTTTGCTGGTCCGGATACGGCCATATGTTTGACACAACTGATTGATAACAGTCTGTGGAGATGCCTGTGACCTCCTGGTTTATGGAATATATGATCATCATTTTTTGATATTTAAGATTTGCACCTTGGTACAGTGCAGAGTAATTACATAAATAATTGCTTTTTAAAAAAAACATTTTTAAGGACGGATCCGTTTGTGGTGCTCATGTTGAGACGCAGCAGATTTGTGTGCTCCGGACAGACAGAGACAGACAGAGATTGGATGATGACGATGATGATGCTCTGGTAACCCCTCACCTAGATCATCCTTTTGTGCGCGGCGCGCTGCAGGCTCATATCTCTGCGCTCTTGCCCAGCTGTCACCCCCGGCATTGGTCCACCGAGCAGACACACGTAGGCGCGTATCCGACCGACCCAACCCCCTTTTCCTCCGGCAGACCGACGAGCCCGGCGAGCGGCAGGACTACCAGGCAGCGACGACCCGCAGCTGCAGCTCTGAGCGGAGGACTTCCCCCCGACGGAGTGAGTAAAACGCGCTGTTTTTAGAAGCGGAGATGCTGTTTTGCTCTGCAGAAAACAGCCAACGTACAGTTTTGTGTGTGTGCGCCGGGTAAGCCGCGGGAGGGGGAGGGGGTCTCTCCGGATTCCAGTCTGCGTTGCCGGGTGGAGATCAGTCGTGTAATTGCGGGATCATAAACTGCGACTTGTTTTTCTATGACGCATCTTTTTAGTCCCAAATAGGCGACACGTTCAGCTGGAAGCGCGGCTGCAGCGTTAGCGTCGTTTGCGTGCGGCTGCACGCGCCCGGGGTCTTTAAGGTTTTACTTCCTTGCAATATAATGCGTGGAAACTCTACACGAACTTAATACGACTGCAGAAATGGCCTCATTTATTGTGTTTTTGGCGTGTTGTTGTTTTCACGTCACTGTTTGTGCGTTCCAGCCTGAAATTCATCGCTGCACCAAATGTCTCGCGTGTAACCAGGATCATCACGCCGTGCTTTTGCGCGACTTTGCGTTGGAAACGAGTTTAATCTCGGCTGTGTTCTGTGGTCCGGCTCAGTCCCTCCCGGCGAAACTCGTGTCTGAACACGTTGTTGGAACGGGGGTGTGTTCCTGAAAGCCCCGGCTCAGCCAATCAGCGGCGGCGGCACTCCCACACGGTGCCGCTTGTTTACTACTGAAACTTGGCGCTGATTGGTGGAAAGGTGGGGGAAATCGGGCTTTGTGCTGCGTTTGGGTGCACAGAAAAGAATGGGAGAGATGATGCGTGTCCCCGAAGAATCCCTTTGGTGCCGGTTTCTAAGCAGTAAATAACGTTTACATGCAAGTGAATAAAGAAATATGCAGTTCTTTAAATAATTCAAGGATTTCTTTTTGGTACAGTGAAATATGATGCATGATGAAACTGTATACCGTTTAAGCACCGCTTCTTTTATGTTATTATTGTACGTTGTTTTGCTTGTTTCTTCTTCTTTTATACCAGTTCATATAACTCAAATAAGAAAGTTGCCACCAGCTTCTGTATATGAATATTTGATCCTAATAAGCTAAAAGCTTAACATGTTCATCTGAAAAGCGATAACACAACCAGGTGACACTTTTGCACCTCAGTCTGGGAACTTTAGAGATGTTGCGCAAATGGAAGAACGCAGTCTTACATATTTGTTTAATATGTGCGTTGAAGGACATGTCCTGGTCAAAAATGACTCCAAGGTTCCTCACAGTGTTACTGGAGGCCAAGGTAATGCCATCCAGAGTAAGAATCTGCTTAGATACCATATTTCTAAGATTTTCAGGGCCGAGTACAATGACCTCAGTTTGATCTGAATTAAGAAGCAGAAAGTTAGCGGCCATCCAGGTCTTTATGTCTTTAAGACATTCCTGCAGTTTAACTCATTGGTGTGTGTTATCTGGCTTCATGGACAGATAGAGCTGGGTGTCATCTGCATAGCAGTGTAAATGTATGCTATGTCTTCTAATGATGCTGCCTAGGGGAAGCATGTATAATGTAAACAGAATTGGTCCTAGCACTGAACCCTGTGGAACTCCATAATTAACCTCAGTGTGTGAAGAGGACTCTCCATTTACATGCACAAATTGGAGTCTATTAGATAGATATGATACAAACCACTGCAGCACAGTACCTGTAATACCTACAGCATGTTCTAATCACTCTAATAGGATATTATGGTCGACAGTATCGAATGCTGCACTAAGGTCTAGCAGGACAAGCACAGAGATGAGTCCACTGTCAGAGGCCATAAGAAGATCATTTGTAACCTTCACTAAAGCTGTTTCTGTGCTGTGATGAGCTCTGAAACCTGACTGAAACTCTTCAAATAAACCATTCCTCTGCAGATGATCTGTTAGCTGTTTGACAACTACTCTTTCAAGGATTTTTGATATGAAAGGAAGGTTGGAGATTGGCCTATAATTAGCTAAGACTGCTGGGTCTAGAGATGGCTTTTTGAGTAAAGGTTTAACTACAGCCACCTTGAAGGCCTGTGGTACATAGCTGATTAGAGATAGGTTGATCATATTTAGGATTGAAGCATTAATCAATGGCAGGACTTCTTTGAGTAGTTTTGTAGGAATGGGGTCTAAAAGACACGTTGATGGTTTGGAGGAAGAAATTATTGAAGTTAACTCAGAAAGATCAATTGGAGAAAAAGAGTCTAACTTAACATCAATGGTACTAAGAGTAGCTGTAGATAATATTACATCTGTAGGATGATTATTGGTAATTTTTTCTCTAATGATAAAAATTTTATTTGTGAAGAAGTTCATGAAGTCATTACTAGTTAACGTTAAAGGGATGGTTGGCTCAACAGAGCTCTGACTGTTTGTCAGCCTGGCTACAGTGCTGAAGAGAAACCTGGGGTTGTTCTTATTTTCTTCAATCAGTGATGAGTAGTAAGATGTTCTGGCTTTGCGGAGGGCTTTCTTATAAAGCAGTAATCCATGTTGTTTCTGATCTTTTATACATATAGTTTAGATTTTTTGCATTGTTATTGATGTAAGCATGAATATACTCCAAAATGCAGACTCTTTAGAAAATTTGTGTCATTGACTTTGTCAAAAAGCACCAAAACACACAGAAACACTGTGAATCCACAGCAAAGTCGCCAAAATATCTGGATTATTCCTGCGTTTACTGAATGCAGCATTGCACCCACCCTCTGTGAGCTGCAGGCCACACTGAATCTACCCAAATGCCAAATTAGGTCTCTATAAGGCGTCATGAGTTTCCTACTTTATCGGAGTAGACAGCAAAACTCCAGCAAGACTGCGATCAGATCGAAATCCACTCAGGTCTGTGTTCCCTTCAGATCCCTGCAATCCTTTTCAAATCTCCTGTGGTGTTGTTGCGCTGCACTGCGAGGCGCAGAGATGCAAGATGGAACGAGTGTTTGCCAACAGTCACTCGTCAGCAAAGCTGCCGTCTGTTTACATCCCCATATTTATTGACCGAGCATATTTGTCATTTGATGCCGTGGTTCACCACGAGCATATTCTCCCTGGATGGAAATAGCCTTCATCATTTAATCCTTTTAAGAGGGAAGCTGGGCAGAAATTACGACCAAAGTTACCGAAGGACGTTTGTTTGTGGTAAAGTTTTACGTAACGTCACAGTCCGACATCGCCGAGGTGCACTTTAGCTGTGGGAAGATGAATAACGCTGTGACATATTTTCATTCGGCGTCCTGTGTGTAGGGAGGTGTCACACTGTGCTGAGTCCCTCAGTGTGCGGCAGCACCAATGGCAGCTACGGGACCCGAGGACAGAGCTGGAGCGGGGCCAGACGGGACGCCGACCTGCCCGGTGGGACGGCAGGCATGCGTCTCTAAGACAAAGCAGGGCAGCAACGGGCCTGGCGTGCAACACACTCTGGTGAGAAGCCCGACAGCGATGACATGTATTCTGTTGTGTCTGTGCGTGAAATTCAGGCTTGCATGGCATTTTGAGCACATTAGAACCACAATAAGCAAAAAGGTACGCGTCCCAAAGTTCAAACCCAAACTGAGAAAGAACTCGATGCGATCATTATTTCTTTCCACTGTGTTAGATGTAATGCACTGCCTGGTCAGAGGCTGGCAGCCACTTCCTTCGCACGCTGTCTCACTGGCAGATTATGCCGTCTGCGTGCAGGACGCCACAGATGGACAGGAAATATTCTCCTAACTGCTTTATTCGTGGCCACAGTGGGGCTCAGGAGCAGGGTACCGCAGACGCATGTAAACAGCTTAACCCGTATAAGGCCTGAACAGTGTTTTGTCTGTTGTGCCACTGACGAGCTGAGTGGACGGTTTCTGTTGAACCAGGGTGAGACACTAAATGGACAACTTTTCCAGGCTGGAACGAGGAACTCACTGTGTCATTGCCTCGCTTTGAAGGTGTACGGACAGAGCTGCGTCCAGGCTGAGAGCGGCCGTTACAAGAGCAACCTGGCTGCTCCGCTGCCAGTGGGACCCACAGTGCACCTCGTCACCGCGCAGGCGCCATACAGGTAAGGCACAGCGAGGCATAGACTGTACATGTGCATATAGAAAAGATGATGTCACTCTTTACTGAAAGCTCAGTGTTAGCCGTGTTGTGGATTTGTTTCTTTGTTTTGGGAGGCACAAGTTACTATACGTGCTAAGTTAGCATCTAATGCTAACACATTTGGTTAGCAGCAGTCTGATGATAAACAACAGAATGTCAGTGACTGAAAGAAGCTCGAGCACAGACGTGTGTGTTTTAGGGCTGCCACGATTAGTCGACTAGTCACGATTACGTCGACTATCAAAATCGTCGACGACTAATTTAATAGTCGACGCGTCGTTTGAAGCTTTGTAAGATCCCAAAAGACGCAGGAATAAGTAGTAGGATTTAAGAGTGTAATAACGGACTGAAACAGAAGATGGCAGCACTGCATGTACAAGGATGCCAGCTGCCGTTAAACCCCGAAGAAGAAGAAGCTGTGTCCCAGAATTCATAGCGCGGCGGCAGCTAGTTAGTTTTAATATTACTCTTATTATTCTTTCTGGGTCACAAAATAAACGTTTAACATATTTTCAGGTGAGAATGTAGCTGTGTAAACCTCAAATATCTGCTCAGTTTATCAAGACACCACATATTAACCGCATGTTAATCAATGATATAAGTGACCATTTACCAGTCTTTGCATCTTATAATTGCCATTATAAAGTGAACAATGATGGACATAAGATTATTTACAAAAGAATAAGAACAGAGAAGACATTAAATTGTCTTAGAAATGAACTTTTAAAGCAAGATTGGAATATTGTATTTGAACAAACAGAAGTTAATAAAGCTTACGAAGGATTTTTAAGAACATTTAACACATTACTTGATAAAAACTGCCCAGTAATTGAAATCAATAGGAAACACAACTATGCAGGAAGACCATGGATGACTAAAGGACTACAAAATGCCAGCAAAAAAAAGAATACCCTATATCGAGAATTCATAAAAAAGAGAACAATAGAAACTGAAAGGAAGTATAAAACTTACAAAAATAAATTAACTAATATAATGAGATCCTGTAAAAGAGAGTATTATATTAAAAGGTTAGAACACAATAAAGATAACACAAGAGATATATGGAATGTATTAAACAGTATAATCAAAAATGAATCAAGGAATAATGATTACCCTGGGTACTTTATAGAAGGGACAAGAAGTATTAATAACATGGAAGAGATAGTAAATGGCTTTAATGAATTCTTTGTAAACATAGGGCCAAAACTGGCAGAAGAAATAAAGGTTGATGGAATAGAAAGGGACACTGGTGAAAATATTGAAAGGAATAGTAGCTCAATGTTTTTAAGAGCAGTGGAAGAGAAAGAGATTTATGACATAGTTAGAGGACTTAAGAACAAAACCAGTGCAGACTGGAATGATATTGATATGGTAACAGTAAAGACAGTTATTGATGGTATTGTAAAACCATTAAAATATATATTCAACTTGTCGTTTCAAAAAGGGGTTTTTCCACAAAAAATTAAAGTTGCTAAAGTTATTCCCATTTACAAAACCGGTGAAAGGCATCATTTTACAAACTATAGACCAGTGTCAATACTCTCCCAGTTCTCTAAGATACTGGAAAAACTTTTCATGAAAAGATTTGACAGTTTTGTGGAAAAATATGAATTAATGACAGATAGTCAGTATGGGTTCAGAAGCAACAGATCAACAGCTTTGGCATTAATAGATTTAATGGAAAAGATAACGGAATGTATGGATAATAAGAGGTATGCGCTCGGCGTTTTCTTAGACCTAAAGAAGGCATTTGATACTGTTAATCATGAAATTCTATTAAAAAAACTGGAAAAGTACGGGTTTAGGGGAGTGGTTTTGGAATGGTTAAAAAGCTATGTTGGGAATAGGCAACAATATGTACAAATAAATGAATATAAATCTAATTTGATGGATATAGCTTGTGGAGTACCTCAAGGTTCAGTACTGGGTCCAAAAATGTTTATTATGTACTTAAATGATATCTACAGAGTGTCGGAGATTTTAAAGTTTGTAATATTTGCAGATGACACCAATATACTGTGTTCAGGTGTGGAATTGCCACAGGTTTTGGAGATGATCACACAGGAATTAACTATATTAAAGAAGTGGTTTGATATAAATAAATTATCATTGAATCTAGATAAAACCAAATTTATGTTGTTTGGAAACCAAAAGAGAAACATCAAAGTAGAAATATGTGTTGACAATGTATATTTAGAAAGAGTAAATGAAATAAAATTTCTTGGGGTGATCACTGACCACAAGCTCTGTTGGAAGCCACATATTACTTATGTTCAGGGGAAACTGGCACGGGGCATTGCCGTCCTGGGGAAAGCAAAGCATATGCTGGATCAGAAAGCACTGCACATTTTATACTGTGCTTTACTACTGCCATATATGAGCTACTGTGTAGAGGTCTGGGGAAATACATACAAAAGTAACACACAAACAATAACTGTAATACAGAAAAGGGCCATTAGATTAATAAATAATGTGGGGTACAGGGACCATACAAATGCACTCTTTGTCAAAATGCAAGCTATTAAATTCCAAGACTTGGTGAAGCTTAAAACAGCGCAAATAATGTATAAAGTACGAAATAAATTGCTTCCAAAAGAAATCTGTAAATTGTTCATAGAAAGAGAAGGTGGGTATAACTTAAGAGGGAAATGGAATTTAAAAATACAAAGTGCTAGAACAACTTTAAGAACGATGTCTATCTCAATTGCAGGAGTTAAATTATGGAAAAGTCTAACAGAAGAAATAAAAGAAAGTAAAAACATAAAACAGTTTAAAGTAAAATATAAAAACCTGATTTTAAATAAGTATAACAATGAAGAAAACGGGGTTAACCCAGGACGGTAATGTTGCTGGTAATGGTGTTGTGGTTCTTTTTTGGGTTTTTTTTTGTTTTGTTTTGTTTTGTTTTGTTTTGTTTTGTTTTTCCATAATTTGTGCATCTGCAAATATAAACCTTCTGTTTTTTTTCATATGAAAGAAACTATACCCTGGTGGGGATTGCTAATTTCTTGTTTTTGATTTATGTATGTTTTGTTTTGTTTTGCTTTACTTTTGTTTCATATGTTGTTTGTTTTAATTTAAGAAAATTTATGAATGAGAGGTAAAACGTGAGGGGGTAGGGACAAATAAGTAAATACTTCTACCTACTCCTTTTCAAACAAATAATGGAATAATATATTGTAATGATTGTGAAGGCTCATGTTTGAAATGTTTGAAATAAAAATGAACTGAACTGAACTGAACTGAACATATTTTCAAAAGCGCTCCGACGTTTTCAGAGACGTCTGTTACCCACTAGCTCGATAGCTAGCCGGGGGCTAGGCTAACTAGAGCCGTGAGAACACCGGACTCCCGCTAATCGTTTTCAAACCCACCGCCGTCTTTCACTACTCAGGTTAAACATGATATATAAGTCACTTAGATAACTTAAAATGTTATTGTTTGGCTTTTTTTTAGTATTTTATTTGTTCCTGAGTAAATCGGTTTGGCTGAGATTAAAGTTATAGTTTTTACACAGCTGAACAATTGTCAAGCAGACAGCTGATTATCAGAAGTGTGAGATGCTCGAGAATATACTCCGGTGTCCTGTTATAGTTTAGATAGCAAGGAGTTTATTAAACTTCACTGAAACAATCTGCAGATTTCATTAAAATTTAATAAACTATCATCTTGTCTTTATTTTTTGTTAGCACCTGAAACACTTAAAGCTGTAAGCTAATGATAGTTATATAAGAGCAGATGCTGCTGGTGCAATAAGCTGTACGTTTTACATCCAATGGATGATGATCTGATTAGTCGACTATCAAAATAATCGTTTGTGGCAGCTCTAGTGTGTTTTCATTAAAAAGGCTCCTAAAGGCAGCAAAAGCATAAAAATGGCCGAGGGCAGCAGGTCACCTATACCTGTGTCCAGCATTCAGTTTTGACGCCTGTATTGTTGTTATGAAGAGGTGAACTATCCATACAGGCTAAAGCTATACGTTTGTGTCTGCAGTAAAACTGAGCCTTTTAATATGGGACTCTATGGGGACCGACTCGTTTGAGACGGCCTCAAGTGGCCAGTAGAGGAACTGCATGTGTTGGCTCCTGGTTTCAGATGTTGCTGCTTGGTCAGAGTATGTGAGGGCGGACCTGATTTTACCGGAATATTTCTGTATGTTATCTTTAGCTTTCGCAGCCCGGAGTCGGTGGAGATGGATGAGATCATGGCAGCCATGGTCCTGACCAGTCTGTCCTGCAGCCCCGTGGTCCAGAGCTCTCCACAAACAGATCCTGGACCTGGTCTGTATCTCCTCAACCACATATTCATTAGCACCAAGTCACAATAGCAGTCACCTCAGCACTCAGTCAACAAGCACTTGGTGACAGTGGGAAGGAAAAACTTCCTTTTAACAGGAAGAGGTGAACATAAGTTCACAAATATGGCACGCACTTCATTAAAGGTTTTAGCAGAGCTGTAACTTTATAAGCTTTATAGAAAATAAACAGGTTTTATTTGTCCAGTCTTCAGTTATAATAATGTGGACTTTGGTCCAGTAGGTGGTCAGCAGTTTGACACGGCATGGAGTAAACTATTAATAGTTTATAACTCAACTAACTTCTGTAATATTTGCTGTAACAGAGATGTTGTAGCACAGATCTGACGATAAGAATCGAGAACAGGATTTGATGGAGGAACTCCTTAAAGATGCCCAAACAGCTGTTTCACACACAGCTGCTGTTCAACTGTGACACAAAGAAATGGGCTCAACTCACTCCAGCTCCAACCCATGTGTGTTATTCAATCAGCGTTTATTAGCTTGATAAACATTACCTGCTATTTTTAATGTTTTGGCAGAGCAATAAACAAAGTATGTGTGAAGAGGGAACAGAGCAGAAAGGAGGGAGTAAACAGATGCTGAAAACAGGCCTGGCAGCAGCACAGGAGGCTGCTGTTCGCTGTAGGACGGGCAGAGGGGTCACAGCACGAGAAGCTTTTCATCCCAAAAAGCAACAGAGAATATTTGATATTTAAACCAGAAGGTTTCAATTTATAGACACCGATTTAATGCGGGAGTCCGTTTCCCTCAGCTCTGTGACAGACTCGAGGCTTTCTTTGAGACACGGTTCTACCTTCCTCTAGCTGGCTCATCATCCTCACCCGCTGACATGGAGTGCGGCGGAGGCGAGCTCTCAGACAGCGGCAGCAGCGGCTACTGGAGCTGGGACCACGGCAACGTCAGCCCGGCGCCCTCACCGTCCGTCACCGAGATGGACAGCAGCCCCGACGAAGGCTTGCACATGGAGCTGGAGCAGGGGGAGGAGCTCGCTGCCAAAAAACCAAAGGTGCACAGCTGCTCCGGGAAAACTGAAGACGCCGCTATAATCAACACAGCCTTTCTGCAGTTTGGACATGTCTCTGTGCGCGCTCACCCGCCGTCTGCGCTCTTCCTCCCGCAGAGCTCCGTCAGAAGTGTGTACAGATGCCTGTGGCCCAGCTGTGGCAAAGTCCTCACGTCTTCAGTCGGCATAAAAAGACACATCCGTGTGCTGCATCTGGGGTGAGCTGGCACTTTGAACCTTTTCATGCATCTACAGTCACTCTTAGCAGAGATGTGGGAACAATTTTGCTTACAGTAGATTAAAAAAAAAACAAAAAATTCGGGCTCAGGTGGGGAGGGGCTGAATCCACCTGAGCAGAGAAAAGTAAAAAGTTGTTTCCTGGCTCAGGACGAACCTCGGCGAGGCGACGGAGGCTGATTTGACACAAATGTGTGCAAAAACAAGAACGTATCATAATGATCTATTATTATGAATTAACAAAGGTGTCGCTTTCAGCTAACGGCGGTGTGTGTTCTGTACAGAAACACAGCCATAAGAGCAGTTACACAATCACCTACATGTTATGTGCGCACAATGTGTTTCATGTTCGAAATTTAAAAAAAATATCTGTGGTGAGAATAACTGCACAAACACTTGTTCCTGGCCAATCAGATTGGACGTTCGTCCTCAGACTGTAGCACGAGGCTCCATCTTCATATACTATTCCAAATTAATATTTCATCTTTCTATTTAAAATTGCATCACTTCTCTAAACGCTCCATTTCCAAAAAATTTGAATTTTCCCACAATTATTTCATGGTTGAACAATACTGTGTAAATATGTGTATTTAAAATATTCTTTATTTTTTCCATTCTTGGTGATGATGCAGAGTTTTCTTTATGATGTTGGGAGCAGCTGGAAGCAGTAAAATATTCCTGTCATTGCACAAATGGCCAAAAATACTTTATATGATGCTTTATATGCCGTATCATATAATGTTAGTCATCCACTAAAAATAAGTATTAATTGGTGACTTTAAGGACACGCTGAAGTTGGATGTTTTTCAGGTGTTCGCTGGTAGTCTGAGCCGAATTGAAACCAGACGGGTCGCCTTCTGGAACATTTCTCAGCTTCAAAACAACATTAAAAAAACAGGAGGGAATAAAATTTTCAGGTTGTGGAAGAGCTCTGCTCGCTTAGGGGAAGGGAGATTTTCAGTCTGGTAGTAAGTGCTGCTCTCACTAACTCTGCAAACACACAACTCACTCTTTTTCTCTGTGTGTCCACTGGTGTGTCCACTGGTGTGTCCACTGGTGTGTCCCTGCCACACATGCACAGCAGTGGGTCAGACCAGTCCCAGCGAGAGGAGGACTTCTACTACACCAAGATGTCCTGTGACACTGTCGATCCCAGTCCAGCTCCAGCCCAGCAGGCTCTGGGCCAGGCCTCGTCCTCTCATCTCAGCTGGGCGTCCTGTGGTTCTCCTCCAGGCTCAGAGCTCCTCCCAGCTCACAGACCCAGGTCCAACTCCAGCTCTGGGCCGGGCCTGAGCAGGCCCAGTCAGCTCAGCCAGTCGGCCCCCAGCAGCTTCTGGCAGATTCACTCGGAGCACCTCTATCAGGTGGGTAGAGCACTGTTGCTCTCCATCTTCACCCATACATGTTGTTAAAATCGTAAATCGTTGAAAGTCTCAGATAATGACATCAGCGTACGTACGAGCATGTCAGAACGCTCCGTTCAGTTTCTGCTCGTGGCTCTGATGTTAGTAAGACGCCATATCCCCAATATGGTCGTCAGTATGGTCCAATATGGCACACAGACCTGGATGCTCCACCCACCCACAGTTCAAACCTTCTGTTTATGAGCCAATCAGAGAAATGTTGACTAGCTAAAAACATTTTTTTAACCAAGGTGTTAATGAAATAAGAATTATTATGAACTGTAAATCAAAGCTGCTCTAGTAGAGTCCATGAATTAAAACATGTAGCTGGGAATGAGCAGAATGGGTTCATTTTCCTATTTAATATTAATAAATTAATCGCTGGGGTGGATAAAGTCTAAATGTTCCCTTACTGCTAAAGTGTCTCAGATCCTGAAAGGCCCAGTCAAAGTCAACTGAAGTGCTGTGGTGGGATCTAAAGAGAGCTGCGCATTAATGGATGTCTGCAAACTTCAATGACTATTGTTTAAAAAAGCAGTGAAGATTTCTCCACAGTGATGTCATCACACACAAATATGTGATTCAAAATGACAACATCAAATTTAACCTTTAGGTTTCCAGTAACAGTGTTGGTCAAGTTACTTGAAAAAAGTAATCAGTAACTAATTACTGATTACTTCCCCCAAAAAGTAATCCTGTTACTTTACTGATTACTTATTTTCAAAAGTAAATAACTACTTAGTTACTCAGTTACTTTTTAAAAACACGATTTACAACCTGAATAGGTGATAAAGTGATAGATCTTTCAGCCCAATTCTACTTTTTCTACATAATCATCATACAAAATGTAATCAAATGGAAAAGTCTCTTTTTAAAACTTGTTTTATTAGTTTTAATCTTTTAACTTTATGCATCAAGCAAACATAAAATTATCTGCAACATTCTCTGACTGGAAGAAATTAGTTTAACATTTAAACCTATTTTCTGCACATTCCAGCACATAAAATAAAATATTTTGTGTGTTTACACTCAGTCTTTCAAATAGATGCAAGTAAAACACAGCAGAAAATAAATAAAGTCAAAGACTAGCGGTCCTGTTGCTCTATTTTCACCTGTAAAGCAGGAGTGGGGTAGGCGGAGGGTTACCCTGGTGCAGGTGTGCAGCGGTCAGTGGAAGAATCCGCGAGTTTCTCTGTGAGTTTCCCATTACGTCGTAGCTACTCGGTAGGGGTGGGTTTTTATAATCGATTTATCGATTAAAATCGATTCTGGCTTGGATAACGTAAAATCGATTCATTAAAATCCTGAATCGATTTTTTAATATAAATTTATTTTGCCCGAAATGCCAGAATCTCTGGTGAAATCTCACAAAATTTCAACAACCACCAAACAGCTAAGACAGTAAATGAGAGCAGGAACACGGATTCTGCACTTAAACACACAGCGCGACCCGCGGATCAGAATCAGTTAGATGTCGCCTTTCTCACGGTCGGGGCTGAAAGCCAACAGCTCGCTGATTCTGATCTGTCGGCGGTTCAGCGCTTTGTGTTCACGCCCTTAATGTGCTGATTCTGAAGCTGTTAGTTTGATGTCTCTCCAAACAATATTGACCGAACCAGCAGCAAAAGAAGATCCAAACTACGCTTCACATAAACATCGTCATGTATTCACTCTTACTTTTACTGTTTTGCTTCGACCACAGCTCTCTCTCTCTCTCTCTCTCTCTCTCTGTACTGTTTTCTGCATTATTCGGTTGCTTGTTACGCACAAGACTACCGTTGTTTACAGCGCTGTCGGCCGATGTTTTTTTTCCCGTTTTATATACTTCCGAAAAGAAAACCTAATTTCTGCCGTTCAATACTGAACAAATTTAAACTTTTTTAAAATTATGCAAAATGCAAAACGCTTACCGCTGTAACTTCAGAGGTAATTTTCATGTGTTGATTAATGTTTTCTTTCGTTTTTGATGTACTGCAGAATATTTTTATAAAATCCCAGGCCAGGAAAATCGCCTTCATGTTTTTCTGTGTTTTATCTTCAGCTACTTTGACACAAAGGCATCTGCTGTGATGCTCACACCTTTGATAAAGTCTTGCGTGTGTCAGCTTCCTTTTTATAGATACAAAAATATGTAAATGTACTGATCTGAATTATAATATTTCTGACTGTCAAAATTTCCCAGATTCAAATCGAAGTGAATCGAATCGAATCGAATTAAATCGAATCGTGGATCGAATCGATTCGGGACCTTGTGAATCGGAATTGAATCGATTCCAGAAATCAGTGACGATACCCAGCCCTACTACTCGGTGCTTGTTTGGAAGTTTAGGGGTTTTTTCGCTGTAAAAAGAAGTTTTCTTCCCACGCACAACGGACACTAATGTTTTTGTCACTTTTTATGGAATCAAACTCAAAGTAAGGTCAGTACTTCCACGCTTTAAACGCTGCACGCTCATACTCTCTCTGCACTCGATATATGATCCATTGTTGATCTGCACACAGCTGTTGTCATGAACGTCGCACTCGCTTACGTCACTGTCATGAGACATTCTCGCAAAAAAATCACGGTTTTAGTAACGCAGTAACGCAGCGTTCCTACGGGAAAGTAACGGTAATCTAATTACTGTTTTTGCAATAGTAATCCCTTACTTTACTCGTTACTTGAAAAAAGTAATCAGATTACAGTAACGCTCTGTCCAGTATAACAAGTGTCAAAGAGCAACTGTTACCTTTAAATCTAACCTCAAATTCAAATTGTATTTGTCACATAAACAATCATACACAGGACAACATGCAGTTTGTTCCAGAATAAAACTAAAATGAAAAATCAAGTTAAAACTTTAAGGTGAGCAAATCAGCAGTTAAGAGGTTATTATTGAAGTGCATGTATTTGTTATTAAGTGCACAATGATGTGATATGAGAGAGACCAGATACATGTTGTTATTAAGTGAACGTGCAATGGTGTGTAGAGATGTGTGGAGAGTCCAGTCCTACAGCCGGTTGGCCAGGAGAGAAGCTCCTCATCTTTCTCTGTGTCGGCCTTATGCGAGCAGAATAGTCCATTGTTGGGATGGGGGAGGTCTTTCATGATTTTCCTGGCTTTGGTGCTGCACCCCTGGTGTAAGTAGACTCCAGGTAAGGCTCGTCTGTCCTGCTTCGTGCTGTTCCCATACCAGGCGCAGATATTTCCCGACAGGATGCTCGGATGGTGCAGGAGTAGAACTTCTTGACACCTTCTCAGGTAGGTGGAAGTCTCTGAGTCGTCTGAGGAACAAGAGACGCTGCAGGGCGATGTGAACACTCGGGTATCTGCAGTTGTCTACTCTCTCCACTGATGATTGTAATTTCTCACCTGCTTTGTGCTGAAGTCCACAATCAGCTCCTTAGTTTTTCTGATGTTTAGGAGAAGGTTGTTCTCCAGGTTCCCGATCTCCTCCAGGAAGGCCTTCTCGACGTTATGAGAGATCAGGCCCACCACCACAGTGTCATCAGCGAACTTAAAAATGGAGGTGTTGTGTGACGTGGCTACACAGTCGTAGGTGTGCAGTGAGTCCAGCAGGACAACGCAGCCCTGTGGAGCTCCGGTGCTGAGTGAGGTGGAGGGGAGACTTCCCACCCTCACTGATAAAAGCTGTGTCATGTAGAGTAGAAAGAACATATATATGTTTAAAAATGCAGGGAGTAAAAATTCAATGTCAGAAGAAAAAACTAAACTACAGATGCTTGAAAATTCTACTCGAGTAAAAAAGTATTTGTACTTCATTACTTCCCTCCTCTGGCGTCTGTAGATGTAGGAGTCCAGTTGTAAAACTGGGAATCATACCTGTCTACCTGCAACAGTGAAGCTGGGCCCAATATAAACTTTTGTTTTTCGAAGCTTCGACGTCGTCTAGAGCAGCGGCCGCCAACCCCCGGGCCTCGGACCGGTACCGGTCCGTGAGTCGTTTGGTACTGGGCCGCGAGAGTTGAGGTTCAGGTGTGAAATGTATAGTTTTCAGGGCTTTTATCGGTTTTCAGCGTTATTTTGTTATTGTTTTTATCATTTACTCGGTTTTCCTGGGTCTTTTCATGTGTGTTATGAATAAATCTTCTTTTTTCGGTACCGGTACCAGTTTTATTTTGTTGTATTTATCCGCGACACCTTAAAGGCCGGTCCGTGAAAATATTGTCGGGCATAAACCGGTCCGTGGTGCAAAAAGGTTGGAGACCGCTGATCTAAATGGTCTTTGCAGGCTGTTCAAACTAAATCATTCTGACTCTGTTTAGCTTCGGGGCATTTTTTCCAGTCATGTAAGTTTGGTCACAGGATACCTGTGCAGCTGGCTATAATTTCAATAATTACTTGTTTTCTTCGCCGAATTGGAGTTGACAAGAAGAAGGCGGCGTTCTGGGGAGTGAAATTGTTTGAGGGCAATGTAAGGAGACAGCGCGGTCCTTGTTAGCATGAATTATTGAATGTCAGATTTAGTGCATGAGCACTGGAATTCACCTTCTAAATGTCACTTTTTCCCACTGGCCTCCAGGAATCCTGGCTCTGTGTGGAAACAGAAGCAACTGTCTCGATTCCCCTTCTGCGAAATAGCTCAGCTGGGTCGTGAACTTCATTTTACTGCAGTTTTTGTTCACGCGTCTCGTGTTACGTGGTCACGGTGTTGTTGCAGACGTCCTCTTTACCCAAGGCCCCCGAGCAGATCCCCTCTGTAACGAATCAGTGAGCTACAACTTTGTTTATGCATCACAAAGCAGCACATTTCACTGGTGACCTGCATTTACCCTGTACCACGAGCCTGTAAATGGATGCTTTGTGACAGTGAGAGACCAAGCTGTCTGCTCGCTCGCTTTCCCACGGAGATGAGACTCTAACCAGCCTGCAAAAAGCAGAAAAACATCTCCCAGTGCAAAAGTACGGCGGTTAAAACCTGATGTACACATTCTGAAAAATGTTCCTAACAGACCTTTTTAGAAAGCAGTAATGTTAGGCAGTGTTTGTGCCACATCTGTCTTTCTTCCTGCAGGCAGACACTCGAGTGAGAGTGGGTTGAACTGCGGGTCGATGTTTCTGTGTGTCACAGCTGCCGGCGGCTCCACATGTCTGTCCACAGCGCTCCACTGACACTGGCTTGTTTTTTCTCTGCTATAGACACGCCCACTGTTACTGATTGGGTTATCGCCGTGGATTATCATCATAATATTTAGCCGTGCAGATACTTCCTACCACCTCCATCACTCAGTGGGATGTGATGCGATGCAAATACTCAGACGCTTTACCAGAGGGAGTGGGAAGCAGCTTCGTCGGAAAAAATGGTTTATCACGTGGAAGTTTAGTTGATCGTTATGGGGAAAAGTCTCAAACTGATTATTTTTGTAACTATCTGGCGCCCGAGCTGATGTAAGGACTCGTTTCAAGTGTAAAAATTACCTGCTTACACTCAAGTGAAGCCAACCACAGTTCTCTTGAATTGTCATCATCATCATCATCAACTTTATTTATAAAGCACTTTAAAACAACCACAGCTGACCAGTGTTGCCAACTTAGCGACTTTGTCGCTATATTTAGCGAGTTTTCAGACCCCCTTAGCGACTCTTTTTCTAAAAAGCGACTAGCGACAAATCTGGCGACCTTTTCTGGTATTATTGGAGACTTATTTATGACGACTTTTTGACGTGAAAACGCGTATCGCTCTCACTCTCAACAAGCAGCGGTCCTGCCGTGGGCGCCTCACCCGTGCCAAAGCGCTCACGGGTGGAGGATAGTCCTCCCCCAGCTGCTATCAGGGCAGGAGACGTTCACACCTGTGCGTCCAAACTAGTGATGTTCGATTCGTGAACGAATCGTTCAATACTCGAGAATCACTTTACTGACTCGTGAATCATGATTCACAAGCCCAACTGACTCACTGACTCATCCCTGTTTCTGTTAGCAAACTAATTCGCTTAGTAGAAATATATCTAGCTTATAATTAAAATTGTGGGGGGGGAAAAACAACAGCCAGTTTCTTAACAAAAGCATTTCTGCTCTGAACTGGAAGAAAAAACCCTGAGTAGAAGCTCACATCAAGAAAATAGCTCCTCGGTTCACAGTAGCATCGCTCTGCTAACATGCTAACAGCACATTTGAGCTACTCACCCCCTCCCTTCCTGTGCTGAATCGTAAGCGTAAGCGAATCACTCAGGACTCGCTCACCCCCTCCCTCCTGTGCTGAATCATAGAGGAACGAATCACTCAGGACTCACTAACCCCCTCCCTCCTGTGCTGAATCATAGAGCGAACGAATCACTCAGGACTCACTAACCCCCTACCTCCTGTGCTGAATCGTAAGCGTAAGCGAATCACTCAGGACTCGCTCACCCCCTCCCTCCTGTGCTGAATCATAGAGCGAGCGAACGAATTACTCACTCACCCCCTCCCTCCTGGCTCACAGCTTCTTCTTCTTCTTGGTTGGCAACCAATGTTAAGGCGCATTACCGCCCCCTGGCTCACAGCTCAGTGGACATTTAGATGAGAAAATATATATTTAACACATTTAAGGAAAATACTAATAAAATACAAATAAACAAAATAAATGTTTATTAAGCAATTTTGATAGGAAATTGCTTAATTTTAGAAATGTTTTTGCTCTTTTTTGCTCTATAAAATAGTTGTTGTTTTTTTAGAATCATTCATCTTAGCAGTGGGATTTACATGAAAAGAGAAACAAATTAAGTTTGAGTGAAAATGTAAATTTTTTGCACTCTCTGGTCAACTGACTCAGTGAATCAAATGACTCAAAAAACCCGATTCACTTTGGTGAGTGACTCATTAAAACTCGATTCAGTAAAAAGAATCAAATTTACCATCACTAGTCCAAACTGCAAAAGAATCGCGCATGAGTTCTTCTTTTACTGTTAGGCTGTTTTGTGGATCACAAGGTTTAAAACTACTTATAAACACACACTCTCACACACAAAGTAACTCCATCAGAGTGCCAATTTCGGGTCACTTTTGCCAGTCCAGGCCTGGATAAAGGAGCAGGGTTGGAATTGTGACATTAAAAAACAATAATTGCTAAAATAAATTTAATTTGTAGTTCTAAATAAATTCTAACTGCATTTAGGACGTTTTTTACTCACTTTATGTCTCTTCCACAACGTTATTTCTCTCTCCAGCAGCGTAGGTTACAATTACATTAGCATGACAAATTATGCAAATTAGGTGATGACGTCATTTGGCGACTTCTAGCGACTTTTAGGACAACCAATAGCGATTTTCCTTAGTAAGGAGTTGGCAACACTGCTCCTTACATTATAGAGCCAAACGTGAGCAGAGAAAAAGACCGACTGCTGATCGTTACATAACGAGCACAATGCGCTCACAGCCAAGTCGCGTGAACGGCACAAACTGTGTTGCATTGGCCGCAGAGGGAAACATCATGGTTTTGTAGCGCAGTGGTGGTTGTCACATGTCCATAAAACAGCACAGGAGAACTCGTTCTCGTTCGTTCTGGAATAAGCTAATGGGTAAAACTGCTAACGTCATGACCACCAGCTCTCCCAGTCCTCACCCTTTCAAAGCCGCAAACCAAATAAGTGACAGATGGATATATGTAATATATATATTATGTAATATATAATATGTAAGATGGCATTATTATTGACAAACCTGCAGTATTTTATGCTGTTCTCCTTCACTTTACGTGACAGTAGTAGTTATCTTGCTGCCATTAATGTTAGCTAGCTAAACAGCTATGCATTTTTTATTGGTAAATATTAAATAAAAGCTAAACAGGATGTAAATATTGGACTTTAACATGGGAAAAGATTGAGTTGTATCATTTCTAACATTTGCCTGGTTCTTTATTCCAAGTTTCTTTTTTTTTATTCTGAATTCACACATGTAAAAATGCTAATAGCAACTGTAGGCTAATAAGATACATTAGCTTTGTTAGCAGTTGTAGCTTATATAAATACACATTACAATATTGAAGCCTGTCAATCAGGTCCAATAGAGAACCCAGGTCGATTTATTTCCTCATGTACTGTAGGTGTGTCAGTTTAATGTGCATATAAGTCTGTTTGCTAACGCTGCCATATTAAAGTGATAATAGGCTGTAGTGTAGTGTGTTCATGTCTTTTCTGCTCAACTCTGCTGCCCAACATTAAACTTTTTATATTAAGCAGTTTGAGATCCTGCACATGTGAAGAATCTGTCTGTCCTTTGTTGCGTCCCCCAGGCCTGCAGCCCTGTCCTGTCTGTGGCCCCCAGAAGCCCTGGCAGCCATGGGTGGACCGCCTCCACCCCCGGCCTCAGCCACAGTAACACTCCGGTGGGTCTTTTGTCTGCCTTACATGTATCTTTACATATAGTAAGGTGGGAGCATTACCATGTCCAACATTTGATACTGTTGCACTCATAGTGGGCAGGGGGCTTCGACAGCTCTGTTGCTGTGCAAAGGCCACATGTCTAACTCTTCCACCAGAGGGCGCTGTTGTGCCTAAGCTTTGGTTGTGTCCTCAGATGGTGAAACCTCGCTGTCGGTCGGTCAGCGTCGGAGAACAATGGCTCCAGCAGAACAGGCTGCAGCCAATGAGTGTGTCGCCCTCCTGTACTCACTGCTCCTTCAGGTGAGGCATTCATGGTGTTAACATTTAAACATTTCTAATGCTCCGCTTCTTTGTGTGTAGTGCTTTTTTAAGCTAATGTGCATGTTAATTCAGTTCAGTTTTATTTATAAATGTCCAAATCAGGACAGTTGCCTGGTAGTACTTTCTTTTGTAAAGTAAAGACCCCCATGAGCCAGCACTCGGCGACAGTGTGAAGGAGAAACTTCTTTTTAACAGGAAGACAAGGCTCGGGGGGCTTAAGTCGGGCGAGCTTTAAAAATTGTTATTGATGATTGATGTTGATCGCCTCTGTCAGTGCGCCCCAGGGCAGCTGTGGCTACAGTGTAGCTGCCATCACCAGTGTGTGGATGTAGTGTGAAGCGCTTTGGGGTCCACAGGGACAAAGTAAAGCGCTGTACAAACACAGGCCATTTACCAGTGATGAAACGTTTTGATCCTAAGTTTTCAGTTCGGCTGCTTACAAATGGAGCTTTTTCTGTTGATTGTAGTATCTGTCCTCTGCTTACATCACATTTCCATGAGCTTCCTGCCTAGAAAAGTTTGTGTCTTTATTTGTTGCCCCTTTCTGACGCTCGCGATTCGTTTCTCTTTGCAGGAAGGGCCGCGGGGAGGCCAAGAAGTGCCGCAAGGTGTACGGGGTGGAACGCAAGGATCAGTGGTGCACCGCCTGCCGCTGGAAAAAGGCCTGCCAGCGCTTCCCGGACTAGAAGCAGCCGAGGCCATGGCGAGAGAGAAAGAGCGTGAGAGACGTGGATGGACGGATGCGTTACAACAAGAGACTTTTATCAAAAAGAGAATATAAATCAGGGCCCGAGAGCCATCAGCTGTTTTACATGTGTGTGTTTTTTACTTTCAACTTGTTTCTTTTCTTTCCTAAAGGAATGCTTCTGGACTTTTCTGTATCTTTGTATCTTGATCCTGAAAACTGAAGTCTGCGATGGTGCTAGCTGTTGACTGACTTTGACCTACGTGATGTGTAAGCCTACAATACTCTTTATCCAAAGGTCATATTACTACTCCTGTAGCTCCACTCTATTAGACTTGGCTGTTTTTGTTATTCCGACTTTCTCTTCCAGTGGTTACAGTGGTTATGATGTACATTATATTGTGTGCTCTGAGTTACGTACGAGTATTTTATACCGTTTTTTTTTTTAATTATAATTATTTTAATCGTCTGGTTCAGCCCATGAATTGGGCAGATATTTTTTATTATTATTTTCATGTTTTTGGCACTTTGTTGGAATATAAACTCACGAGAATAAGCTAAAAGTTCTTTCCATGAAATGGATTTCCTTCCTGCCCGTGTGTTGGCGTACGACCAGTGTTAATGGTTCTGTTCCTTGAAGCCGTGACGGCAATGGGACGAGTGTGAGGGGAACGAGTTTGCAATAGCAATAAAAACGAGGAAATATATTGTCAAACACATTAAAAAGCACTGAGAATTTGAGCTGCTTCCTGTTGTTCTTGTTGTTCTGCACGACAGTCCACGAAGGAAAGAGCAAACATTTTATTGCTTTTGCCACAAGACTCAGAACAATGGTGTGATGGTGAAAATGTGCTGACATGTTCACAAATTCCCATTTCTTTCTCTGAGAAACAAACATGCACGTGCACACCTGCATCTTCTCTGCAATCAGCCACACACTGCAGAAACGATCAGCACCGTCTATGAATATGCAAAATCACGGCTGAAACAACAAACAGCTGACGTGCACAGTTCCTCTCTGCATTAAGTGGATGTCACGAGTCATTTCCTTGGACCTCCTCTCCTGTCTCACCGTGCAGTAGATGCCCAACGATCACTGGCAGTTTCATCCTCCTGCGCTTTAAACGGCCGTGAGGAGGAAAACGCCTCCGGCTGGAGAAGTGTTTGAAAGCAGGAGGACTCTTGTTTCTTTGTTTGCTTCACTCCTGAGCTCTGCTGCCTCATTTTCACAATTAAAGGATAGTTTTGGAAAGCTGGAATTGTTAGAGGGTGAGCTGGGTTAACATTTGAAATCCAGGTTTAAGCCATAAAAGAAGGAGAATTTATTAGGAGTCTCTTTTAAAAATGAGAAACTACTCCTCAATATTATTTGTTCATAATTAATTATAACGCATTAATTATATCTCGTCTTCTATTCTCAGACTTGATTCTTACAAGTGAAACCAAAAAGGAAATAATTATTGTTGTTATTAATTATTATTGCTGGACACTACCGTCCTTCTTTACTCAAAAATGTTTCCTATTTATTTGTTTTTTAATGTTTTATGAATTTATTCTGTTAGCTCGCCGTCTTATGTTAATTTGTACGTTCAGTCTAACTCCTGGGAAACATCCGTACACTTCCACATCCGAGCCAAAGCATCCCAGGCAGCGTGATCGTTCCTCGGACACTAGAGGGCAGTATTGCTCCACTGACAGCAGCGCTGACGCAAACCTGATGGTCATTTCTCAGAGAAACTCATGACGGGAACAGTTTGCAATAAAAACTTCACCTTATTGCAGAAATAACAGATTACAATAGAAAAAAACACTTTTTACTGTCAGTGTCCAGAAAACCAATTTATCTCATTGTGTTTACTTAATTAGGTTCCTAAGCAGGGAATTAGATTTTTATATCATTAATTAATAGTTGGTGCTTCAGCAGCTTCACCGTCTGATATAAAATCATCTGATCTTGTGTCTGCTCTAACTGGGAAGCTGAGCAGTTAGCAGCTGTACAGGAGCCGAGTATTCCTAAATCTAGGAATACCTAGACTGTGATTCCAAAGAGGAAAACAAAGTGCTGCCTTCATGTTCCAGCCAAACATGCATCAAAGTACTTTCCACATCATTTCACTCTTCAATTAAACCAGTTCTCCAGTCTCATTTGGCCACTTTTTATTATACGACACACAAAAATATATTCAATTGCACTTCTCGAATTCTTTTATTTCACAGGATGGCGTGTAAATGTGGTTAATAGGAAGGACATCACGGTCAAAACATTCTTTGTTACTTGGAGACACAAAGTGAGGCGCGGCAAGATGGCGGAGTCTGTTCTTCTGATGACGTCACAGTTCAAACTGGAGTGAGCTGCTGTGGAAAACATGGTTGACAGGTTGAGGTAAGCAGCGGCGGCGCCCTGGGAGCGTCACAGTTTGTGTTGCCTCCACAGGCGGCTCATGGGGATGGGGTTGAATCTGCCGCTGCGGTTGCTCCTCATGCCCAGGTACTGCCTCAGCAGCTGGTTCACCCGTTTCTGACTGTTCCATTTGCGGGCAGATTTCCGGACGCCTATGAACCCGCCGTAGCGCTTCTGTAACGGCCTCATAGATGAGCCCAGCAGCTTCCTGTATGCGTGGCGCCCCCTCTGAAAGCCGCCAAAGCGTTTGGATAAGGCGACGCCCTCTGAACTCTCACCTTCATCGGCCTCTAGCTGGCCATCGCTTTCCACGTTCCTCTCCTCTCTGGGCTTCTGCTCTTCATCCGTCAGACTGAGATCCAGACTCTGCAGGCCCTCCCCCTCCTCAGAGGATCCCAGCAGCGATGAGTCATACTGGACGCTGCGCTGCTCGAAGGGTGTCTCATCCCGACCCCCCTCCTGGAAACGCTCCGCAGCTGTCGACTGCACCAGTTCACTGTCAGAGTTCAGGTCGACAGAGGTCAGCTCCAGCTCCTCTCCCGTTCTCTTGAAGAGAGCGCCTCCTCCAGAAAGTGTAGGATGGAGCGACAGCTTCACAGCGCGTTTGCAGACGTCCCACGTCAGCGAAGAGGAGATGCGACCCTCGCACTCCAACAAACACACCTGCAGAGGGAAGAGAAACAGTGACGAGGTGAGGCGTGGTGACAACAAAGATCCCAAAGACTTTGAAGTCCCTGAATTACTTGCAGTCATTCAAGCACTAATCAGGCTTAAGAAAGAAGGTGACAGTGAGGATGCTGAGAATATTGGGCTCAAGACCCCGGCAAATAATCGCAGGTGTTTAGTCCACACACCAGAGCAACGTGACGGACGAACGTAACGGTGCTGACAGGCCTGAAGTATCTCCGTTTTCTACAATCACAAATTTTCTTTCCTTAGAACATAAATCATGAAAAGGACAAATAACGGAGCAAAGCAGACGCTCTTATTTCAAGTCGAACTCACATAAACTGGCTGTCTGTCTGAACATGTGCGTGTTCCCACTGATCTCTTACTGGTTGTTTCCTCACATGTTGCATTTCCTACATTCGAGTGCTGCTTAGCAAACATAGCAGTGTGATATTTCTGACCTGATATTTAAAGAGTTTTAGCTAGCACTGCTGTTATAGTCGCTAGTTGTTAGGAGTAGTGGTAACTTGGATCATTGTATTTATTAAAGCTTAAAGCTACAGGCAAAGAATCCTACAAAGGATTGTAAGGTTTCCTGGGGTGAGACGGTGGGCTTTGTACTTCTTTAGAGAAATGCAGAAGGACAGCTTTTGCAAAAAAGATGTAAATGGCTGTGGTGACCACATATTTCAAGAAGAAGATGGTTTTGAATAAGAGAGGAAGGCGCACAAAGGTGCAGTCTGAAAGAGATAAACTGCAAGGTGGTGTAAGGGGTGGGGTAGCTGTGGTGCATTGGACGGCAGCCTGCAGCTTGATTCTGGACGAGAAGGGGAGGTGCACCTGGTGGTTGACTGAGGAAGTGCAGGGAAGAATTCAAAGGAAGAGGTAAGCAAAGAAGAAGTGGGATAGTCCTCTGAGGCTAGACGTACGACAAAGACAGAGGTGGCGAAGGAAAAGGCTCAGTGAGTTTTATGTGAAGCTGGAGCCTAACGAGGGAAAAGCCAGAAAAATGTGTTTATCTTGGAAACTGAGAGGATGCTGAGGAATGCAGAAGAAGCGTAAAAATAGAGCTCCAGAAGGAAAACACTTGATGAGCGACGCCATGAAGACTTGTTGAAGCTACGTTAAGTAGAGCGGTGACAGTCGGGGGGGAGGGGGGGTATTACTGGTTAGCTTAACGTAGGCAGCTGTATCATATCTGTTATTAACCTCTGTCTCTCTTCCACAGCATGTCTTTATCCTGTCTTCCTTCTCTCACCCCAACCAATCACAGCAGATGGCCCCGCCCCTCCCTGAGCCTGGTTCTGCTGGAGGTTTCTTCCTGTTAAAAGGGAGTTTTTCCTTCCCACTGTCGCCAAAGTGCTGCTCATAGGAGGTCATATGATTGTTGGGCTTTTCTCTGTATCTATGAAGCGTCTTGAGGCGACTTTTGTTGTGATTTGGCGCTATATAAATAAAATTGAATTGAATTGAATTGAATTGAATTGAATTGAATTGAATTGGAGGCCGCTAATGTTTTCCAGTCCTCGTCCACAACAGTCATTACACCAGAGCTCTTCACTGTCTCTTTGCTGTTGGTTCCTTTTGGAGCATTTCTAACAGAATATCAAACTAAAACATGGTTTGCTGAGCTACAGTCTGTTACTTAGCACTAATTAGCACTAGCATGTTTCTCTGCATCTTATTCAGCTAGCTAGCCAAGCTAACTAACGTTAGCTGATGAATCAACAAACATTTTAAGGTCACTTCTGGCTCTACAAGAATAGGGATGGGTATTGATAAGATTTTCACGATTCCGATTCCATTTTCGATTCTGTTTAACGATTCGATTCTTTATCGATTCTCTTTAAAAAGGAGAACACTAAGGTCTAATAGCTTAGAACTTTGTTTTATATCTTCTCTTTGAACAAGATAGAAATTTAGGAGTAACATGGCCTTACAAACCCAACAGTGAGATCTTAAGAGATCCACAGCCTGCGGCTCTTCAATGGGGGGTCACAGGGACCCAGGAAAAAAACTGTAAATGTAAAATAATGAAATAAATATTCTTCTGTAGCAATAACAAAGTATAACATAAATTATTCTGTAGCAATTACACAAGAATATCCAGTAATGTCCCTGCCTACAATTAAACACCTTCACTTACTGAAAATCATCTGCTGTGACAAATGGCTGCAAGCCTTTGACCACAAACTGAGTCACTGCTCGCTGACATTCGTCTATCCCGGCCTGAAAGGAGACGCTACGGTAGACTGCAGCGAGAACTGCCAGCATCTGAGCCAGACTCTGTCTCATCATGGTCTCCTAAACGCACAGTAATGGCAGGTTTGTAATAAGGCAGATCACGCTAACATAATCTGCACTGTTGTTGATTATTTACCTGCCGCATTAACGGGAGAGGACGTGCAAACGTTACCGCTGCTGCTGGGTTGAGATTCACGAGTCCGGAATTAAAAACGCGACATTCATTTAAGGTCATCGTGTGTTTGTGAGCAAATGCTTTTGCATATTCGTAGTGTTTCCTTCCTTAAATGAAATATCTACTTTGCAAGTATTGCAAGTTGCCCTGTTGTCATCCGTTCTCGTGAAGTATAATCAAACTTTTTAGTGTTTGAGCCGCCGTGTTTCCTGCCAGGTAAATGACGCTCCGCAACGTGGTGACGTCATTCGGGGCGACTGGAATCGATAAGGGAATCGTTTGCAAAAATGGCAAACAATTCCAAGGAATTGAAACAGTGGGAACCGGTTCTCAGCAAGAACCGGTTTTCAATACCCATCCTCACAAGACAAACCCTGCGCTGCCTAAAACTCTGATGCTGAAGCTTCAAAATGAGGAGTGGCTACATCCATCCATGATGCTGCCTTTGAATATGACACACATGTATGAACATGTTCACGGGGAAAAAGCTGCCTTTTGTGGCACAAAGTTAGATTCATGAGACAGAAAATGATGTGGCCCACAAACGAGAGTCAGGTAATAATTATCTGTGTTTGTTTGACTAGAAGCTGAACTGTTTATATTACATCGAGTGAATTCAACTATTTCTCATATGAAAAAGTCTAATGAGACTAATGACTTCTTCCTGAGTCCCCACGCTGTGAAAATATGCATATATGAGTTTATAGCCAAAAAGAAAACAAAATGTAAAAGCTAGCCAGTCATTTCAATCAAATATCTTTTCTTCTAGTCAAACAGCCAAACACAAAAATTTGTGTGGCCATGATTTTATGGCATTACTATATTAGTTTTAGTGCAGGCGTCAGCTGAACTAACCTCCTTTTAACCTTGATGACTCGGGTGTCACAGGAGTTAATGGGCCTCGTTCTGCTGTGTTCAGCATGAAAGTTATCTGCGAATGTGACACATCCATAATTTGACAAATGTGACATCGACTACTGCAAAATGATTGACAGCACAAAATTGGAGAAAAGTGCGAGGCTGTTGGAAGGACAGCAGGTAAATGATGTCTTTTGCTGACAACTATTTATTTCCGAACGACTCTTCAGCTTCAAGACGTTACGTTTCCGCTCCTAAAAATTTGGAATTGAACTTTTCTGTCTGTTTGTCAGCGCTGAATGTCCACCTCGTCTTAATGACTTTCCCGTCATAGTCGTGACGCTTGATGGTCTGACTTCAAGGACCAATGAAGAACATTTGAAGTGCATTTAAAGCTTTTTTGATGCAACGATGCCTTTTCTTGTTCAGTAAATCCACATATATTTATCACCTATATTGTGCATCCATATATGGCTGACAGTAGGTCAGCGTATTCTTCTCTTTCACCCTTTCCCAAACTCCCAAGCTTGCTGATTTCAGTTTGAGGTAAGAAGCAAATCCCATTTGCTCGTCAACTCTCGCTCAAACGAGATAAATTGCATTGTTATCAGAAACCTGCTCACATCAAAGGAAGGAGAGAAGAGGGAGTTCTGCTGTGAATCTATCAACAGAAATTAATTATCCATCGTAAATGAAATGAGCGCACCAGGGGATTCTCCGCAGCGGATCAATGGAGCAATCTAAAGGAGTTTATGAGCGAGTGGACTGTGGACTGTGGACTGTGCACACAGTCCACAATTTATATACTTGTGAGGATAAAACGGTTGAGAAAATTCTCCAAGAGGAGCTCGCTTCAAAGGCTTAATTCTCACAGAGGAGCTGGGTCAGGGCTGGCTCTTAAATACAGTGTTGAGATTTTGATGTACTAACTTCTTTGAACTGATCAGAGAAGCAGCAGAGGTGGGGTTGGGGCGGACAGATCAGAGTTTAAGGCCCACCTTGACGCCTTCTTTAAGGCCAAAGGCCATGTTATGAGCCATCTGCAAACATCAAAAGAGTTGTTCCTGTGAGGAGTGACTGATAATGGTGTGACGGAGAGCCAAAGAAGTCACACTTTGCCTGCTGTGTGATGTAGTGGACAGATACAGATGTTCAGGTAACAAAGTCCCGCTGAAGAAACCGAACCAAAGAGGAAACCAGAAAATGTAAACCTTTCCAAAACGTTTCCATCAGGGTGGCGATTAGCGAAGGTTATCGCTATCAATAGTATATCAATAGATCATATCATCAAAGTTGATATGAAAAACAGTAACATACTAAAAAAAGAGAAAACAGATGAAAGAGAAGGACTACATCATCTGTCAGCCCCAGAAATTCACTGCAATTAAAAAAAATCCTGATTCTCCAGCAAGGAAATGTGAGGAATACGGGAAGGTCACAGCCTGCACCTTAATTTACTGTGTGGTTTTCTTCACATGGGATTGTATTGTAATTTATTTTGTGATTTATGGTAGTTCTAGAAAACAATATAATATAATATAATATAATATAATATAATATAATATAATATAATATAATATAATATAATATAATATAATATAATATATAGGGTGAAGGTAACAGTGGTCCCCGTGGTAATCGGAGCACTCGGTGCGGTGACTCCCAAACTAGGCGAGTGGCTCCAGCAGATCACAGGAACAACATCAGAGATCTCTGCAGGCCTACTTGTTGTTCCTAGAGTATTTAAAAGTAGAATGGGAGGCAGAGCCTTCAGTTTTCAGGCCCCTCTTCTGTGGAACCAGCTTCCAGTTTGGATTCAGGAGACAGACACTATCTCTACTTTTAAGATTAGGCTTCAAACTTTCCTTTTTGCTAAAGCATATAGTTAGGGCTGGACCAGGTGACCCTGAATCCTCCCTTAGTTATGCTGCAATAGACGTAGGCTGCCGGGGATTCCCATGATGCATTGAGTTTTTCCTTTCCAGTCACCTTCTTCACTCACTATGTATTAACAGACCTCTCTGTATTGAATCATATCTGTTATTAATCTCTGTCTCTCTTCCACAGCATGTCTTTATCCTGTCTTCCTTCTCTCACCCCAACCAATCACAGCAGATGGCCCCGCCCCTCCCTGAGCCTGGTTCTACTGGAGGTTTCTTCCTGTTAAAAGGGAGTTTTTCCTTCCCACTGTCGCCAAAGTGCTGCTCATAGGGGATCATATGATTGTTGGGTTTTTCTCTGTATCTATGAAGCGCCTTGAGGCGACTTTTGTTGTGATTTGGCGCTATATAAATAAAATTGAATTGAATTGAAAAGAGCGCAGTCCTGGGAACAGCTAAGATACTGCAGGACCCTCAAGCCCCCAGGCCTCTGGTAGAGGACCTGAGCTTGGAGGATAGAGAGAGATGTGTGTGCGAGAAATTCTTAAGTGAAATGTAATATTCCTGTATGAAAAAGCAGCATATTGATGATAGTTTGTTTCTTGAGCTGCAAAGACAAAACTGAGTTTCCACCAGTAAAGCCACTGGACCCAGCTTGGCTGGAGAGCTAACCACCTGGGACACCACATGCTGTGCAGCGTACAAACCACTGCTGGAGACAAGAGCAGAGCTGTTCACCTTGTTCTGACTGTTTTGTGTAAAAACACTTAAACGTAGGCTGATAGCATGCAGTAGCTAACTTAGCTAATGGTCCAGCTCTAACAGGGAGTGTGGCAGATCTCTACAATGTTCAGCACGAGGCCCCCAGGCCTCATAACATCTCTGTGCAACAATCAAAGGTGTGTCAGGAACCAGCTGTGGCTGTTTGCAAACACGCATAAGGGAAGCAACGCCACACTTCTGTCGAGCAATGATTTTAATTGGACGAAAGTCTGGCAGCTAATGACAAACAGACAAAGTAACCCTGGTTACACTCTCACCTCCACACAGCTGAACTACAAACGAGAGCAGGAAACACTGTGACTAAGAGCCACATCACAGGTAATTAGCACATATGTAAACAAAAGCTGGCCTTTATAAAAATGACAGTAAGTAATGAATGTGGTGGTCTGTGTGTGTGTGCACGGGCATGTAGGTGTGTGCACAAATAAATCAATGGTCCTGACATTATAGCGAACAGCGGCGGCCTCACGCACACACTCTCCGTCTGCAGTGGGAGACAATGGAATTGCTCCGTGGATTCCATCTGTGGCTCAGTGGGACAAACACAATGAGGTGCTGATCAAATGTGTCAGTCAGCGATGTCGGCCCAGGCTGATGATACTGAGAGGCAGTCTATTGCAACTTCCAAAAAGGTCCCAGCTGTCTTTCCTCTGCATCATTATCAGCTAAATTAGCCGTCCTACAGCTACTCGTGGACACCCACCGACTATTTTTACCCACTGATTTTTCTCAGACTGCTTGGAATGAGATTCTGTGCCACGTGGAAATTTTGGGTTCAGTTCGGAGAACGATCACATCCTCCCACTGTAGAGGCCGGGATTTCCTGAAGGTCACACAGAACTGCACAAGTGCTGCAGGTACTCACAGAGAAGCAACACTAATCTAAGTGTCTCCATCATATCACCGTCACCGTGCATTGCGTGGCTTTCTTTAGTTTGAACCCCGACGCTACGAGAGAAAAATAATAGGAAGTATTTTTTTCAGGTTTTAGGATTTTATGTTAGTCTAAGTCTGTGTGTTTTGTTTCGCACTAACCACCCATTATAACACTAATTGCCATTTGTGTGCCATTGGCACAGAAAGAATATTGGCACTCTGCACTGACACCTGTCCACACAGGAGATGATAAGCACTTCCAGCATAAAGAGTGCTGTGTGTCTATCTATCTATCTATCTATCTATCTATCTATCTATCTATCTATCTATCTATCTATCTATCTATCTATCTATCTATCTATCTATCTATCTATCTATATATCAGTTTGGTATGGAAGCTGCTCTGCCAGCAGCCGTAAAGCACTACAGAGGGTGGTGAAGGCAGCAGAGCACATCACTGGAACGTGGCTTCCTGCCATTCAGGACATTTACCTCCAGCGATGCCTCCGTAAAGCTCACAGCATCATCAAGGACCACAGCCACCCAGCACATCAGCTGTTCTCCTTGTTAACATCTGGCAGACGTTACAGGAGTCTGTCTGCTCGGACTACAAGACTTAAAAACAGTTTTTACCACCAAGCCATACGACACCTCAACCACAACACTTAAACACACACAACACAGCACTCAGAAGCTACCCTGCAGCTTCACAAGTGTTTAATCTGCACTGGTCATTTCACTTTATTGTCATTGATATTTATATTTAAAGTGCAATACTGTAATTTTCTGCTGCTCATTCCTGTGCAATATCCCATCTGCCCTCCCGTCATATTTCTTTTCAAGATTTTCTTATTTAATCACTAGTGTACATATACTTATATTTATAGATACATATATATTTAGTCATCTTTTCTCTTTTACCATGTCTCTCTAATATTTAGCTCCTTACTATTTTTATATTTTTATATTTTATTTTATTATATTTTACTATATTTTCTGTACTGTATCATGCTGCTGAGTGACTGCTGCTCGTCAAACACATTTCATGTTGACCCTGTGCTAACTTGCATATGACAAATAAAACTTGAAACTTGAAAACTTGAAACTTATCTATCTATCCATCTATCTATCTATCTATCTATCTATCTATCTATCTATCTATCTATCTATCTATCTATCTATCTATCTACCTATCTATCTATCTATCTATCTATCTATCTATCTATCTATCTATCTATCTATCTATCTACCTATCTATCTATCTATCTATCTATCTATCTATCTACCTATCTATCTATCTATCTATCTATCTACCTATCTATCTATCTATCTATTTATCTATCTATCTATCTATCTATAGCAGAGGTAAATAAAAATCAGCCGACTGAGGTAAACTGTATGAGCTCATAACATTGTCCTGGTTGTCCTGTTGCTTTTTTAATTTCTTCATTTTTATTAAGCAAGCTTTGTGGGAACACTAGGCTAATAATGGATGATTATCATGGTTGTCTTAAAAATGCACTGTGGTTAGGGAAGGTGGAACCAGAGTTACCCCAGAATGTCAGACTGTTAAACTGGAAACCTAAAGTTTTATGCTTTTTAGCCGTGCTGGCTGTTGTTTGAGCACAGGGTAACCGAACACGGTGGTCATGTGTTTGAATGTGCTGGGAAGCAGGGACCTTTCTTCTGCATGGGTTCCCTCTGGGTCCTCCAAACGTACAAAGACATACACATTAGGTTAACTGGTAATTCACTCGCTGGGCTCACGTCCTCATTTTAGGTTTGGCAGCGTTTTAGTAGAAGAAGGTATGAACTGAGCTGCGGTTTGGGGGAGGCCTCAAAGGGGACTGGCGGCTGCTCCCGGCCCGGCAGAGCCCCATGTACTAGAGCTGGATGACCGGTCTCGAGACCACTTTTACGTGGTCTTGGTCTTGCTATCTCAGATCGACATAGGGCCTGTCTCAATATGCGTACTTGTGATACGTCATCAGTCGGAGACCAAATACTGTTCCAAGTCGAAGTACGCATCAAGCCGAGAACGCGAAAAAGTCCCGGATGTGTTCTCGCTCCGCCCGTTTTATCGAGCATGCATCGGTGGTGACTTGTGTGGACTTGGTACAGCTAAATATCCCAGAATGCATTTCGTCCAAAACTCAAACGGACGAGCGGGGCTAAAAACGTTTAAATATTACTCTTTCTGGGTCACAAAATAAACTTTTAAGTTCTTTTCAAGAATGTAGCTGTGTAAACTTCAAATATCTGCCCGATTTATCAAGATATCATATATTTCCAAACGAGCTCCGACGTTTTCAGAGACATCTGTGACCCGCCAGCTCCATAGCAGACAGCGAGGTCGAGGATTATTAGAGCCGGCGAGAACAGCGGACTCCCGGCACATCGTTTTCAACCCCCCCCCCCGTCTTTTGATATATACATGATATATAAGTCTCTTAGGTAACTTCTAAATGTTAATGTTTGGTTTATTTCAGTGTTTTATTTGTTCCTGAGTAAACCGGCCTGGCTGTGATTAAAGCTTCATAACATATTACTCACAGTTAAATTAAGAGGGGACGGCAGTAAAACCTCCGGACCTGTGACATCATCAAGTACGCTGGTGTACAAATCGCGAGTCCGTGCTCGCGTTCTCGCCGAGTCCGGACTTGCCGAGAATACTTGAGAAAGAGGTTGTATCCTAATTCAGGGTCTGCAGCCTTAAAGGCCGCATTTTAAGGCCGATTACGTCACCGCGACGCGACGAAGGCTGTCCCAATTCAAAGGCTGCTCGAAATGCGGCCCTCAAATGCGTCCTTCATTTCCCTGAATTTTAAGGACGTGGCGGTGTAGACTTCGCAGCCCAACATATCCCAGAATGCATAGCGCGGCGGTGGGTGTGGATAATTTTGCCGAAAAAAAACGGCGGATGAGGGGCGCCAGAAGAGTAAACTTTAAGTAAGTACTGAATATTATGTCCCTTATTTATGTGCAAATGTTTAATAACGAAGAACATTAAAACATTCCTGTTGGCCACATGTCGGCAAAGTCATGTGACATTAGTGACGTTTGTACTAACTTGGTTTTAAAGCCTTTACTTTAAAATATACGCCGTTCAATAGCTGAGCTTAATCAGAGAATGATCAAAGCTCATGTAGAAACAAACAAATGAACAGAAGATTTTCTCCTTCATTTCTGTCAAACAAAGCTGTATGAAACGCTTCCAGCTGTTAGTATCATGGTTGCTAGGCAACCTGGGCAGCCAACGGAGGTTAGACCGTCCCATTTCACAAGCCTCGCACTTCCGGCCTTAGCGGTCTTTGAGTACGCGGCGCAGTGTGAGCAGAAATATACCAAATATACACATATATATAAATACAGAGCATACAAAAGGGATAAATAGAATAAACAGGAATAAGAATACAAGGGAACAGCACATTTCAAGTATTGTGAGTCTATTACACCGTTGGATATTAACAAAAACTATTGCACAGTGAAAAGGCACTACAGCTACTTGTCCCCCCCTCCTCTGTCCCTGTTTCCCCCCCCCCTCTCCCCTCCGTGTGGGACTTTTTAAGTCTGCTGGTCCTTGACTTTGGGAGAAGCAACCTGTCACTGAACAGACCCTCTGGTTGTTTATGGCCGTGTGCAGAGGATGCAGAGGCTGCCCAGCATGGTCCATAATGTCCATATTGCACCTTAATTTGTTTTTATATAAGTGAGTGGAATGAGTCTTCAGTTGAATGTTTTTTAATAGACAAAAAATACTTAAATAAGTAAACGGCGAGTCGAATTTTTGTCTTTTTTTTCTATTTTTGCTGATCCGAAAATCGATCCGATCCGTGACATAAAACCGTGATCCGATCTGAACCGTGAGATCTTTGATCCGTTGCACCGCTAGTATCCATGACACACAACGTAACGTTTGGTAATGCGTCATGTGCAAAAGCATCAGCTCCAACAGCCGTGCTTGGAGAGTGCTTTGCAGTGAATCCGAAGAGTCGACTCCCATTAAGCGAGAGCTTAATTTATCCTAATTTTTTTCACATAGTATCATTATGTGAAAAACAGAGAGGGCGAGAGACGCGACAGTGCAGTGTGTGTCTGTCCTCTCAGTGAGTGAGTGAGACAGGAGACAGCGGTGAGGAGGGCTGTGCGAGTGCATCGCAAAAACACATAAATATGCCGACACCCGTAAACGAAACAGCATCTGGCTGCAGTTTAAAAACTTTTTTGTCTTGGTCTTGGTCTCAGTTTAGGCGGTCTTGACTACAAGTCTACCATGTACTAAATAAAAGTGGGAGGGAGGGGCACGAAAACAAGAACGAACAGCTGGGGGAAACATGTACAGATGAGAACAGGAAGGAGCGTTTGGAAATTCAGATTCTTCGGTTCTAAACTGGTCATAAGTGTGAATGTGAGCTTGGCTGGTTGTCAGATATGTCCCCACATCATGGTTTGCAGAAACTTCAGTTACCCCCTGATGTTCATCTATGCAGGCAACACAAACAGGTGCACTCAGGACAAGCACAGAGAGACGGGAGTCTCTGAGCCTCACGTCCACTCTTCACCAGTTCATCTGACATGCCTGTGTTTGATTCTGAGACAACAGAAAAATGACAGAGCCACACGAGGCTCCAACCTAGAACCCTGTCACAGTGATAACCACCGCATAACCGCCCTGCTTTCCCGCAGTTTCAGCCTGCTTGTTTCTTCCTGTCACCTGTGCAGGTAATAAAGTCATCAGCAGCTCCAGAGTCAGCACTGTACAAAGTGCAACATGGTGTCATTCATCGAGACTCTGCATGAGCTGGTAAAAATCCTGCAAACGCACACGTCTAGTAGAAGTGACATGAAATCTGGATTTCTACTATTCTTAATGATTGTTGCCACCACGACTCTGCTCTGCATGAAGAACCCTATAATGTTTTGGTGACTGATTGAAATATGCTTCATACCTTAATTCTTGTGGAAAAATAAATATTTGATACACTTCTTGCTGTTTTTGAGGTGAAAACACAACAATGTAAATGGTTGACAGCACACAGAGATTATGCACAATGACAACCAGACAAAAACACAACATAAGTAGTGCAAACAAAGCACACACAGGACTATCAAACTGTGCACGATGCGTTACAAAGACACTCTAATCAATAACTCACTGGATCACAATCACGGCCCCATCAGGGTGCTGATGGCTCGTTGCAGCTGCACACATGCGCCGCGGTGTTGACACGCATTCACACAGAATTACAACGACACACACATGTGCTCACCATGGTGTTGAAGGTTTGTTCCAGCTGCTGTTGCTGCAGCAGCAGTCCACAGGCCACACACTGCCCCTGACAGTCGCTGCATCCAGGGCTGAAGAGACATGCCAGCAGGACCACCAGGCACCACAGAGGGATCTTCATCGCTCAGCGCACCCAGACAGGCAGCGACAACGAGGAGCCCAGCAAACAGAAGAGTTCAACACAAGGAGTCAGCAGCTGGAGGATCTGGGAGGTAAAACCTGCGGGATGTGGGTCCAGCCTGCAGGGAGAGAGAGCGGACAGACTGACAGGAATACTGCAGGAATTCCAACTCGCAGGGATAATTTGGTGGATTTGGCCGGCCAGTCAAAGCGTTGGTGGTGGGAGAGTGTTCATCAAATAACAGGAAATGGACAGCGTGGGTGGAGAGAGAGAGAGCACAACCTGAGGCAATAAATGATAAAATGGGCAATTTCCAGTGGACAGGAATCATCCTGTGCAGGCTGGAGGGTTGGATCGCAATCGAAATCACACACCGCAGGCTGGAGATTAGTGAGAGCCGATATGTGCCTCCACAGATTAGCTTGAAACTACAACACAGGTCATTTCCTGAGGCAGCAAGAAATCCGCACACAACAGTGATTGGACGATGATAAAATGGGCATTAGAGCCAATGTTGAGGCAACAAACATGCTAGCAGTGAAGAAATGTGTGAAAGGACGCGTGCGCAGGCTGAGGAAGAATAACCGGTGAGATAGACCCCAGCATCTGGTGTGGCTCTGACTGTCTGACCCCCATTTATTCTGCCACGCACCACCGACTCCCCCAACAACAGCAATAACAAAGAGAAACAGAGCAGCATAGATCGCTGCTGCCTGATAGAAATCCACACTCTGTCTGCAGGCTGAAAGCCACGCACCCACGGCCTCATGCTCGTGTTTGGGAAATATGTTCTCTGTCAAATATTAACAGATTTACTGCTGGAGCTGCTCAACCTGTTGACCTTAAAGGAGAGGTCAGAGGTCAAATAAGAAATACTAATAATGAAGTACTTGCTATATATCAACGATACACAAACTGGAAGAATCACAGTTTGTAAATTTGTCAGATTTCCCACCAGTAAATCTTTAAGGTCGACTCAGGCTACGTGCACACCGGCCGGATAGATCTGAAAACTGCGTTTCTGTCTGAAAACGCTCCGTTTCAGTCGTTTTCACAGAGTTGTGCGTCCACATTTTCTGTCAGTCTGCCCCAGGGCAGCTGTGGCTACAATGTAGCTGCCTCCACCAGTGTGTGAATGGGTGGTTGACTGGGTGTGTAAAGCGCTTTGGGGTCCCTAGAGGGGACTAGTAAAAGTGCTACACAAATACAGGCCATTTACCATTTACCATTTTCCTTGGGGAAAATGTGTCTCAGTATGGACGTGAGGCCAAAACGGAGAGAAAACGTTGCGCATTAGTGTGGACGTAGCCTTAGAGGTCTTAAAGATGTGAGCAAAGTTTGGATTGTTACTCTACACCTCGACAAAATGTTACCAGGATTCAGTCTCTCACGTTTACAGAGAGGAGGACGTGTGTGACGGGGAGCACACACCACACACCACACAGTCATGTATGTGAATCAGCAGGAGGGAAGGAGGATATTAGGGACGTTCAGCCGTTTTCTCGTGGTATTGGATGCGCTGCTGGTCTCAGTCTGTAAGTCTTTACTAGCTGTTTGCACGTGCACGATTACTGAGGGGGTCATGGAAGTTTGGGGAAGGTGGCAGACCTGCAGAGCAGCCAGAGAAGACGATGTTCCTCTCCCCGGTGCGTCTCCTCGGTTCCCATTTACAAACTAAAAGAAGAGGAAAGCTCTACCAACTGGTGCCATCAACAAAATGAGCCAATATTTTTCTTAAAATGATCGATTTTTCCCGTTAGATGTGTTTTCTGTGTTCTCGTGTGAATAAAGTTTTATTTACATTTTAAACAGCGTAGCAGCTTTGTGGGAGTCGGAGGACAATATTAGCGTTTCCACTTTGTTACCACTCGTAGTCATGAAACCAGTCGTGTGTGACTCCAGCCCATTTACACCAGTAGAAATGGTTTCATGGGAATCATTAGGGTAGCTGTTTGTTTGCTTTGCAAAGATCATTTGGTCGCCTGCTGACTAAACCCATTTCAGATAGATTCTCCTGTAAGCAGCTCTCGCCACGTAAGTCGAACAAACGAGTAAACCAGGAAGATGGCGTCGGCCTTCGACAGGCGTCAGCATCACAAAGATCCACCTTTCACACATTAATTATATTCAAACAGCGTGTTCATGTGAATGTGCTGTTGAAAGGGGTTTTGTTCACATCATTAATAATAGTTGTAGTGAAATGTTTTGGTAACTAGATAATGGAGCTCCACACATTCAAAGGCTCATTTAAAAACATTATTATAATGAATATCTCTGAGGTCGAGCAGCACAGCATCACATGCAGATATGCAATCTATGTAGAGCAGTCCCAGTGTTTGCACCGTGTCAGGACAACTTTTTAAATGAGTTTCATTTGAGCGCCCGACGCTGCGGCGTCACTCGTTTAAGTCAGGGCGTTTCAAACTGACTCAAACAGCCTTGAAAATACATTTTGTGAAGCTGTTTGCAGTCAGAGCCACACTTCATTGACAAACACAAACACATTTACAGCCTAAACAGCAAATATTTGAGCTTCCTTCACATGAGGGGTTCTGAAAAGTTGATGTAACGAACGCCGCTGCGCCACTCGGGGCGTGCAATAACCCACGTGTTGGCGAACGGGCGCGCCAAACGAATTTTTGAACTATGACAAAGATGCTTTCTTCCCCACACATTGACTTGGTTTGATTTAAAGTCGTACAGAAATATTTGAGATCAGTATTTTTCTAGAGTTTGAACAAATTTTCCTGCTTGTTGGTGAACAGGCTTCCTAACAGCTCTGATGGGGATAAATTACCACCGCTCCTCGCTGCTTTGGCCATTTTGAATGAAGGCTATTACTTTGTGGATATTAACAATTAATGGACCGGACAGATGTAAGAGTGAGCTGGTTGTAAAGATTTGCACGGATCGGCCAGTCACAGACGTGATTGCCGTCGGTGTTTCCTGCATCACCTGGACGCCTCTTCCCTCCCTTCGCACACAGCTTAATGCCCTGTAATTCGTCTCATTAACAAAAAGTCCAGCGCCATTATTTGCATCTCTAAACAGGTTCTAGGTGGAGTACACACACGTTGGATATGCTTCAAAGTGTTTTTTATGGTATCCTTCCCGTACTGTGGTCACTTTCATATCGTTTGCTTCTGGTGGAGCTCATGCATATGCGATTTGTGTGTCTCTGTTTTGGCCTAAAGTGAGTTAATATTTCAGCAAATGCAGATCCGGTGCAGCCATGTGGAAATGCACACGGAGTTAAGCAGTGAGCTCAGACGACACGAGCAGCAATGTGTTAAACGGCTTTGAGAGAACTGTTGTTGTGATTCGCCACGATATTAAATACCTTTTGTCTTAAGATCACAACGTTCGTTAATACATCACCAAACAACTGTGCGTCCAAATGAAGATTACCATTCAGGATCGAGCCTGTAATAATAATAATAATAGTAATAATAGTAATAATAGTAATAGTAGTACTGCAAGTTTAATACAGGATTTACTCATTAACGGAGCTCCGCTCACTGAAGATCGGTGGGGGTAGAGGATCTTCATTTAACCGATGACGGCTGAAAGCAGTTAAGTCAAGTGATGAGCAAAGTGAGCGAGAACGTTTGCGAAGGGTAGAGCTGCCCTTCCTCCCCACTGAAAGGAGTCATCTGTAGGAGGTGGCCCTGTGAGCGGACCTGGACCCTGATAAGCAGATAGAATATATCTATTAGCTAGATTGTGATATCATTTTGTGCAGGCATTTGTGATCCCTGCAGGATAACCTTTAATCCCACAAAAAAAAAACCTTTAGTACTTGACTGTTTTGTGAACTTCCTGACAAAAATAAAACACCTTTAAACCACTAAACTGGAAACATGATGTTTGCATTTCTGTGGGACCTGTGTGTGGACCTGCCACTGTGCCCAAGAGCCACAGGAGTCACAGCTTATCCACATCTAAATCACATCAAACTCAGTTTGTGTGACACTTTGAGCCACGGACCAACACCCTCCTTTCTCTGCCCGATTTTCTGTAATGATTCGCTTCTCCATCATCGCGCTTAGCCACCTATAATTCTGAATGCTATTTTAGTCATCCTCAACATTTCATATCATTTCCAGAGAAGGCAGTTAACGGGGTGCAGGGGGAGGATATGCACAGACTGGGGGGCTAGGCCCCTACACAGCCTTTTCCCAACACCGCTGGAGCCGGGGAGAGAGTCGTATTCGAAAACAGGGCTTCATCGTGCGTAAATATAAAAACCTTGGCATTCTTAACGAACGCTGACATGAAAGCAAAAAGAAAATGGGCTTTAACGAAGGGGCCTGGCGTCCCTGTACTTTTCAGATGATTCTTCCCATCTCGCTGAAATGAATGCTTTTACCCAGTTCTTTCCAAAACATATTGTCCTGAGCTTCCATTAGAGTTAACGAAGACCCTGAAAGTCTTACGTGTCCTCAAGAGAAATGTTTTTCCCTTTGAATCAGAGAGGAAGCAATCAGAACATAAAAGGGCCACCGCTCTCATGCATTTGCTTTTGTTATCTGAGTACATTTCTTGTCAGAGCTGACAATGAACAATCAGAAACATCTGCGGTAATTTTTCTACCAGTTTACTGTCCTTAAAGAAACGTATTGAAAATCATTAAGGGCAGCGTGGAGGTCAGAAACAGGCGAGTGATCTGTTTTTGACTTTTTTGTTGAAGGAAGGTAATCAAATTGTTTCAAAGAGCAGACAAGTGCCTTTCAATGTTGTTTCAGCCCAGATCTTTTTTTATTTTAGGCTGTTCTGAAATGTATTACTTCAAAAACAGCTCATAAAGGTGTATTTAGTTTTACATAAAGAAAAAAAGAAGTGGCAGGACTTTAGTTTTATTTATTCACAGACTTCATCAACAAGGATGGACAACACTATTTTCCAAGTTAAGAGCCATTTTATGCATGAACTTTGTGAGAATCCGGTCAGACTGGCTATGTGTGAATGCACCAGAACACGTGCAAAGTATTTCAGGTGTTCCATCCATCCATCCATCCATCCATCAATCCATCAATTCATCCATCCATCCATCCATCCATCCATCAATTCATCCATCCATCCATCCATCCATCAATCCATCAATCCATCAATTCATCCATCCATCCATCCATCCATCCATCCATCAATTCATCCATCCATCCATCCATCCATCCATCCATCAATCCATCAATTCATCCATCCATCCATCCATCCATCCATCCATCCATCCATCAATTCATCCATCCATCCATCCATCCATCCATCCATCCATCAATTCATCCATCCATCCATCCATCCATCAATCCATCCATCCATCCATCCATCCATCCATCCATCCATCCATCCATCAATTCATCCATCCATCCATCCACCCATCAATCCATCAATCCATCAATTCATCCATCCATCCATCCATCCATCCATCCATCCATCCATCAATTCATCCATCCATCCATCCATCCATCAATCCATCTATCCATCATCCATCCATCCATCCATCCATCCATCCATCCATCCATCAATTCATCCATCCATCAATCCATCTATCCATCATCCATCCATCCATCCATCAATCCATCCATCCATCCATCCATCCATCATCCATCCATCCATCCATCATCCATCCATCCATCCATCCATCCATCCATCCATCCATCCATCAATCCATCATCCATCCATCCATCCATCATCCATACATCCATCCATCAATCCATCCATTCATCCACCCATCCATCCATCAATCCATCATCCATCCACCCATCCATCCATCCTTCCATCAATCCATCCATCCATCAATCCATCATCCATCCATCATCCATCCATCCATTCATCCACCCATCCATCCATCAATCCATCATCCATCCATCCATCATCCATCCATCCACCCATCCATCCATCCACCCACCCATCCATCAATCCATCATCCATCCATCCATCAATCCATCATCCATCCATCCATCATCCATCCATCCACCCATCCATCCATCCACCCACCCACCCATCCATCAATCCATCATCCATCCATCCATCAATCCATCATCCATCAATCCATCCATCCATCCATCCACCCATCCATCCATCCATCCATCCATCCATCCATCCATCATCCATCCATCCATCATCCATCCATCCATCCATTCATCCACCCATCCATCCATCAATCCATCATCCATCCATCCATCCATCCATCCACCCATCCATCCATCCACCCACCCATCCATCAATCCATCATCCATCCATCCATCAATCCATCATCCATCAATCCATCATCCATCCATCAATCCATCATCCATCCATCCACCCATCCATCCATCCATCCATCCATCCATCCATCCATCCGCTTCCGCTTATCCTTTTCAGGGTCGCGGGGGGCGCTGGAGCCTATCCCAGCTGTCGTAGGGCGAGAGGCGAGGTACACCCTGGTCAGGTCGCCAGTCTGTCGCAGGGCTAAGACACAGGGACAGACAACCATTCAGGCTCACATTCACACCCATGGGCAATTTAGATCACAAACCTATCCCCACAAAGTACATGTCTTTGGACACCTATTTCAGGTGTTTTCCTTATAATTTATTCAGTATAACAACCAGGTTAACAATTTACATTTGCTGTTATTCACATTATAGTACACGTGTTGGCTTGCCTTAAATAGCCTTAGCTAACTCTTTGGTCAGGTGCAGTGTTGATTCTGGACCGACACCATCGTGCTGATGTACGACACCAACGCAGGGATGGGGTGGAGGGTAGGAGCGTAGATCCACACAGACACTGTGCCAGACTGTCTGCTCTACTCTTTCTGACTTTTGAGGGAGAACCAAAAATACTGGAGCTCCTCCACTTGGGAGCAGAAACTATTCCTAAGCTGGAGTGGGCAGTCCAGCCTTTCCTGGCTGAGAACCATTGCCTCAGGATGTGCTAATTCTCCATGAAAACACAGCCGTCCTCAGTATGCTAATACTTTTTATACGGTCTCTGAATAAAAATACCCTCTTGTGTTTCCAGCAAGTGAACAGGGGGATTCATCCTGTACGTTTGTGCACAAAGTTGCAAAGTGAAGTGAATTAATAAAGCTAACGATGGGGTAAATTAGCATTAGCAGCTTTAATAAAAGGTGGAGAGGGCATCCACGGTGTCACAAATGTGAGCGGGGTGGAAGAAAAGCTCCATGCTCGTCTGACAAAGCTCTGACTCACTCCATCTCATCCATTAGGTGTCTGCATAAAGCTGAAGAGCACAATGGAGTCTGCTAATGCATAGATAACCCAGAGGTCCCTCGCTCTCAGCTGCCCTCTTTCTCCCTTTTTAGCATCTTCTGTACTTTCCCCTTTTTCGCTGCCTCTTCTTCCTCCACTCGTCTCCCAACATCTCTGCTTTCCCACATTTATGAATTTTAGCTGATGTGTTATCTCTACAGACATATTGCAGAGGTTTCCAGCCTTTTCCACTGGTTGGAGATCTTAACTCCTGGTCATTAAGATCAACCTGGAGCCAGGAGCCATGAAAGATGGATTGCGTGAAGATGCGATCACTTAAAAGGGGGAAGATGATTAAAATTTCTTCTCTGCCTATTAAATCTCACGGACCATTAATGGTGTGAGATTTATTCTTCATATTCTGAGATTTATGACTGTTTTATGACCTTACGCTCTCCAGTCACTTCTGGGAAATGTGTTGATCTGAGATAATAGTCCAGCGTGGTTTTGTGTGGAAAAGACAACGATACTGATTCAAAAGTCTTATTTCATACACGTTTTAGATGCCTGTGAACAAATGCACACAAAACAATCTTTTAAAGGATTACTTCATGGAAATATACAAACACACTCATTTGTAGCTAAGACGAATTAAACTTTCATGGTGCTCACGAATTTATAAATCTTTTTTTCAAAAGTTGCATTTCAGCTGCTCCAGATGATCCAGAGTCATGAGGGTAAAGACTTCAATAGAAAGTAAACCTGTTCAATGAAAATACACAAATTGGAAAAAGAGGCTCTTTCAAATGTCTCTCGTCTGAATGTAACAAACTGACTCACCTCCTTTGTAGCAAGGTGAGTCAAGTCAGACAGGAAACCGACTGTCGTCACCTCAATGACATTTTTCTGATTGTAAAAATAAACCATGTTTACAAAAGTGCCTGAAAAATACAAACTTCATTCGATTCCTCTTACAATATGACTTCATGTTTTTGGAGTTTAATAACTACTCGCTGCACTTTTCCTCGTCTGTACTTCCAGGACATGTTTCCGTCAGATTAGATCAAAAACACGAAGCGTCCTGAACCTTGTTGTGTTAATGTGATTATACACGAAACAGTAGATAAAACCTCGGTTATCATAGATTGCTTTTTCCAGCCTATTAGTTTAGTTTCACCGCTGTTCCTTTCAGTTTACTTTTTATCTTCAGCAGAAAGTGTTTTAATGTTCATCGTGAATCTGGTCGTGCTGACGGAAAGAGTCAAAAACTAAAACACGCCACAATTTTATTTAATCTCAGATTCTTTAGTTAAAATATCATTTTTAAGGGTTTTTCTGTTAGTAGTTAGTCTAGTTTTTGTCACTCTACTAGTTCTAGTTATGAGTGGATCTGGCCATCTCGCACAGAGAGGGGCAGCCAATCAGAAGAGAGCGTCAGAGAAGCTAGAAGTGTTAGACAGTGGACGCACTCACTGTGGTCCAGTACAATGTAAACACGGATTATATTTAAATATGAATCATGAACACCTGTTCTAGAAGAGTCCAAGAATAAAATGATGGAGGTGGATATGAACATAACTCCCCCACGTTAACACTGTTATTACTGCTGCAAAGGGCTTTTAGCCTCCCTGCATTATGATCAATCATGTTTAAAATTCCAACGCTAGTAAAAATAAATTCTTCTTGGTTCGACCTTCATGATTAAAGAATATTCTGTGACTTCACTCGATAGTTGTTCTGTCTAAAAATCACAAAAACAAATTTCAAAATCACAAAGTCAGTCAGTGCCACACACAGTGCAACACCACTGAAATCACACCACATATGGCTCCCTACACACAGACACACACAGACACACACAGCTGCTGGATCATCAGCCGTGGAAATCCAGCCTGTGCGGCCACAGATAAACCGTGGGTGACTCAGCGCGCCGTTCAGACCAGCAGGAGCTGCAGGAGCTGCAGGAGCTGCAGGAGCTGCAGGAGCTGCGCTTGCAGTTGTGCCCCCGCAGATCCTGAAACGACTAATCTGAGAGAATGCTCTTAATCCGATTTGGACTTTCTGCCACGGCTGCAGCAGATTTCAGGATTGGAACTATTACCTGGCCCATTGCACCATTTAAGAAATGTTATTGTGACACAGATAAACAAATTGACTGGTTACAGGGAACGTGAAGAGGCCAAGCGTAGGCAGGGACATTTGTAGGAAGGGGTGAGAGGACAGGAAGTGAGAACCGGCCGATAAGAGCCGTGAGAAATTCCCCAAGAAGTTTAAAACTGAATGAACGATGTCAGCTGTGGAAAAAATCCGTCTGTTGGTCTTGAATCTTTTATTACACAGTGAGTGATATAACTGTCAGGATACAGTAGTGTGTTATGAAAGGAGGCAGATGGACAAAGAGGCGCAGAGGAGGGCAACAGGTGTGTGTCAGGACGCTGACATTAAACACAGCATCACAAAAACATCACAAACTCGCTTTCTCATTATTATCACATTTGGGTTTTTAGTGAAGTTGTATTGTGATGGTTTCTTTTCATTGTCCAGTAAGCAGAGCTCTCTGTAATGGTTATTCTGGGCAGTGTTTATGTGTAATCAGTGAAGTTATTGTCGGGTACCTCAAACATGTGAGCACAGGCTGTCAGGTTTACTGGCGCCGGCATTTAAAACTCTTCATAAATGTTTGGTTATAATCAAAAAGGCTTTCATGAAGGTGAGATTGTATTTCTGTTGTTTTAGTATATTTTTCAGTATTTCTGTCCATTTTTATTATTCCTAGCAAAGCCCTACATGCTGCTTTGGTGTTAGGTCAGGATCTAGATTAGATTAGATAAAACTTTATTAATCCCTCGGGTAGGTTCCTCTGGGAAATTTGTTTTTCCAAAAAGCACAGCACCGACAGAAGTTACAGAGTTAAGAATATTATATATATATATATATATACACACATATATAAATACAAAGACATATATAGATAAAATATACAAAGGGGATAAATAGAATAAATAGGAATAAAAATAAAAATAAAAATAAAAATACAAGTGAATTGCACATTTCAAGTATGGAGTCTATTGCACTGCTGATTATTAACAAAAAGTATTGCACAAAAGGTATTGCACAGTGAAGAGAAGAGGCACTACAGCTTAGTTGTTCCCCCCTCCTTTGTCCTCCTGTTTCCCCTCCCTCTCCCCTCCAGAGAGGAGTTAAACAGTTTGATGGCGTGTGGCGTCTATATGTCTATAGGTCTATATGCTGGTAAACTGGCCAGAAAACACTGATTGTGATTACATAAAACATTTGTTAGATACCATATTGTCACCAATATAAATATGCAAAATGAAGAATATGTTAAAATTTAATATTCATACTGTAGCTGTTATCCTCACATTGTTCTCATCATATTTTCCAGACTTTAAGCATTTTTGCTTATTTCAATAACTTGATCATCAGATTACGAATTTGCATCGACTGTTACAACATGTTGTGTAACGAATGTGTCACGCACACACTCAACTTCAACAAACGTCCACATTTGTAAAGTCACCGATTGGACGATTGTCACATGGATGTGAGCGCTCACGCTGCCCTGACCAAGGTTTGTTTAAGGTTTCATCAGGATTGATGGAAACACAAACATGCGCACATGTGCTACAATCATTAGTCTAAGTATCATCATAAATACTAATAACACAAGTGCTTTTAATGCACATTTAAAATAATCCAGAGCTGCAGTGATAAAGACGACCCCACCTCCTGTAATTTACACCTATGGCTGTACTGTGATGATGTCACATATCGAGAGCTTGAGGAGGGAGTGGGTGGGGGTGTGACACCACCCCTCCACGCTGCACCCACAGGGTAAGGGTTCGATGCTGTGAGGATGACACGCCACTCCAGGTTTGAAATTCTCATCTGCTGGAAGAATCAGAACTGCTGCTGCTGGAAAACAACACGATGTTGTCTCTCGTTGCTTCTGTTCTTTAGGAAATCGAATGCAGACTGCAGAGCACACCGAGTGAGGAGGTGCAGCTCTCTCTACAACAGTCTCACTAAAATTCTCCCAAATACTAAGTGGGGAAACGTTGCACCCCTCACATTCATTACTGGTTTCTTTCCCACCATCACATCAGATCAGCTGAGCATATCATTGCTACTGTTTCCATCAGTGGCTCAAGCTTTTTCTTTTAATTGGAAATAGATTTGTACCTGGGGCTAAACGCTCACGTGGGTGACATCTCTTCAGCAATCACTCTCTGCATCGCTTATGTCCTTCACAGTGGGGGAAATCACACCCTCATCAAGGTGCATTAAAAGCCTGGAAAGAGTATTACGCCAGTGCAGAGCAGAGCGTAGTGCACAGGCTGGGCCGGGATTGGATGTGTGGGAGACGGAGGGAAACCTGGACGCTCCCATGACATTCCCCAAACCTGTACAGGTTATTTCGTTTGATGCGACCCAAAATGAAAGAATGTGCCTCAAACATCGAATGTGTGAATCCACAAAGACTATTGGAGGTTTTCACACAAAAGGGACATTACGCCCTTAATGATGCGCTCAGTTCTGCAGTGTTAATTCCCCACTCGCTCTGGCTGTACAGCTGAAACTCTGCAGAGTGTTATGCAGCTGACATTGTGTCATCATTGATCTGGTTGCTGTTAAGCTGCGTTGACACCTGTGCGAATCCATTGGACATGGACCCAGGGAAAGCAATCTAGCACGGCCACACGAGCTCCTGACTTTTATCCAAGTGAGGAAAAAGAGAAGTGTTGAACTGCAAAATAGCTGTGCATGTAGCAGCGCGGGGGCAGATAACAGGTAAACCTGCTGTTTTACAAAACAGACCATTAATATGCATATATACGAATAAACAGAAATCTTAATGAATATTTACAGAGAGGCTCTAAAAAGCCTGTAAACGCTTTAATCGGTTCAATCTTTAGCGTAGGCAGCAGAAATCCTAAGAGCAGTTTCAGATGATTACAGGCAGGATGCTCGCACACGCAGCAGCTTTTTTCTTTGTTGCTTCTTTACAAAAAGAAAAGAAAATCGTGACATGTTTGGCAATAAAACGAGTTATAGATTTAACCTGTTCAGATCTAAAGAAACATGGAGTCAGGTTTAGAAATGGGATTACTTTCACGCATCTTTAAACACGAATACACTGAGACGGGGTGGGGGGTGGGGGTGGGGTCAGTGGGACTGACATACCTCTGTTAAAACAGCGCCACTGTCCTGTAACCATCAAACATCCCCCTCGTGTGCACACATTTATTGTGAATGGCACATTAACCACCCGTTTTCTTCCTGTCTCTGCGAGTCTTTACTGATAATGGCCAAAGATTATGCACATTCATTACCATTATCATTAGCATCATCATTATCACGCGCTTGGATAATAACCACGTTCAGCTGATTTTCTGGAGGTTTTTCTGTATTACGGTTTGACTCCAGAAACAGCTTCTTAATATTAATGTTTTATTCAGATCAAACTAACCTGCTGCTGCTGTTTTCTCTTTTTTAAAAACACAAAAAAACAGGAAAATTTGTTTATTGATTTCTTCTCCGTCTCAGTCAACTGTGTTGATTTGACCACTTCTGCATTGTTAGCTGTGTAAAATCACGTCAGCCCAATGGGACTCTCTCTCTCTCTGGTTAATTAAGTAGTAATCAGGTGTGGTGTCTCTACTGCTGATGATCACTGTGCTACCTTTAGAGCCGCAGGGACACAAACTGGGTAATGGAAAAGATTGCTTCAGGTGAAGGAGGATTATTTACAGGATTAAGTCAAAATCAAAACCACAGAGCCAAAGAGAGACAAAGTAGAAAGGAAAAGGCAGATGTAGGAGGTGAATCCTGACAGTGCCTTAAACAACAATATTCCCCCAGATTAATGCACAATGCATGGGACACACAACAAGTCCTTTCCTAATCAACTATTGTCTCCTTTAAATAATCCAGGAAGTGCAACAACACAATCTCTACACAGGTAGACTCACGTTCGAGCGCTTGCTTACCTGGATGTGTGAAGATGTTTCTCGCAGTCTTTGCCTTCTGTGGCGACAGCAGAGTTTGGCTGGCTCAGCTCGTATCCTTAGGCTCAGGGTTTCAACAACTGAGTGCATGCCTCCTCTGAGGCTTCTTATAACGGCACACCCCTTCCCTCCTGGCTCAACCCTCCAGTTCCCCCTCACCTCCCTCCCTTCTCCTGTATATCACCACTCGCATCACCGTAGAGAGCGAGAGAAAGGGGTGGATTCCCCCATTCAGTTACGCACAAACCCCCAGCCATACACACAAACGCTTGGCCCGCGCTGACGCAGGAGGTATTGCCTACGACACCAATTTCATCTTCATCGAGCCAACTGATGAGGCTCTAAAAATATGCATCATCATAAGATTTATCCAGAAGCTCCATGTCAAAGGTGTCCAATGAGCCCACGGCCTCGACACCAGCTTCCTGCCGAGGTCAGGGAGACGACGGCACTTTGGATGATTTTTTGACTACGACTTAGAAAAGCAGCGTCACGGATGGAGGGAGAAGGTCACGGGTCGATAAAGTTGTTTAAGCTGGAAAAGAGTAACATAACAAGCCTTTTGTTGGTGGCAGTGGGGCCTTGAACAGTATATTATTTTATGGAACAATGACCAGTGTGAGGCAGTCAACAGGCAGAGCGTGCAGCCAATCAGGGCCTAGAGACAGGTATGAGTCATGGCAGATATTTGGGGCTGGAGTAGGGGGTTGAAGGTTTGTCCCACGGTGCTGAGAGCTTTCTTTCGTTTTGATAAGGTGATAATGATGTCGACAGAAAGAAGAACAACGACATAAAAAGACTGAAACTGGGAAAACTCAATATTGTGGCTGATCTGAAGCAGACGATGTGGCCAGATGTGACCGGCTGTACTAAAATTGTCCAGGGAGCTCCACTGGGTGGGTGTGGTGTGACAGGTTTAAGTTACTCTCCCGTTAAACTGACCCACACACTGTAATTTGAAAAAAAAAATGGTGGTTTGAAGTAAATATTAACTTCCAAGAAGAAGAAGAAGAAGATGGTTCCAGTGGGAATTCTAATAATGCGATGCTGTGCATGAAATACTGATAATGTTTACCATGTAATGGTTTAACATAAAGACATTTAGCTGTGGCAAGTTACAATGACATTTGTTTTGCAAATGTTTGCCTAGCAAACCAATTTTGATCTGATCCTGGTGTCGGATAGAAAGTTCCTGAATCATGTCTGAGTCCCTGCCTTCAAAGACGTGACAGGAAACTGTGCGCCAAGAAGATGTAATAATAACAATAATCAGTGTTGGGGAGTAACGGAATACATGTACCGCCGTTACGTATTTAAAATACAAAATATGAGTAACTGTATTCCGTTACAGTTACCGTTTAAAAAGGTGGTATTTAGAATACAGTTACTTTGTTGAAATAAATGGATTACACGGCGGTACTTCCCTGTTTCATATTGTGGCGGGTCAGGACTGTTTGGGTTTTGTTTGACAGCTACGATCTGTTGTTCCAGGCAGCGTTACGGTTGCCATGGTTACAGGGTGACGCTCTCTCTGCGTGTTTCCTGGGTGAGAGAGGCCTTTTTGTTGTTGTTGTGCTAAGCTAACAGGCAGAATGCTACAGGTATAGCTCTAAAGAATGTAGCATCATGGGCAGTGTAGTCCGTGCTGCAGGGAGAATGGACTGTCATACCCGTTATCAGTGTTGCCAACTTAGCGACTTTGTCGCTATATTTAGCGAGTTTTCAGACCCCCTTAGCGACTTTTTTTCTAAAAAGCGACTACCGACAAATCTGGCGACTTTTTCTGGTATTATTGGAGACTTATTTATGACGACTTTTTGACGTGACGTGATCGCTCTTACTCTCAACAAGCAGCGGTGCTGCCGTGGGCGCCTCACCCGTGCCAAAACACTCACGGGCGGAGGATAGTCCTCCCCCAGCTGCTATCAGGGCAGGAGACGTTCACACCTGTGCGTCCAAACGGCAAATGAATCGCGCATGAGCGAAGCCTCTGCTCCCACATTGACTGTAATGCAGTCAGTTCTTCCTTTACTGTTATGCTGTTTTGTGGACCACAAGGTTTAAAACTACTTAAACACACACTCTCACACACAAATTAACTCCACTAGAGTGCCAATTTCGGGTCACTTTTGCCGGTCCACGCCCGGGTAAAGAAGCAGGGTTGGAATTGTGACATTAAAAAACAATAATTGCTAAAAGAAATTTAATTTGTATCTCTAAATTAATTCTAACTGCATTTAGGACGTTTTTTACTCACTTTATGTCTCTTCCACGATGTTATTTCTCTCTCCAACAACGTAGGTTACAATTACATTAGCATGACAAATTATGCAAATTAGGTGATGACGTCATCTGGCGACTTCTAGCGACTTTTAGGACAGCCAATAGCGATTTTCCTTACTAAGGAGTTGGCAACACTGCCCGTTATGTGTCTGTGAGCGAGGGAGGGAGAAAAAGGAAAAGTACGAGCTGTCATCGAGCAGAAACGGGAGCTGGAAGCATGTAAATATAATAATAACCACTGCAGCCAAGAAGAGAGCCTGACGAGCCCAGCTGTAAGTAAGCTATTAAGACTCGACTGTACACCGTGTTCGTGTTTTCCTCTGAAACAATAAGTTCTGTTGGAGCAGCCTTTCAACGCCTCTCTCTGTCTCTGCTAGCAAAGTTGACCCAGACAACAAAGTAAAGCTAGTTTTCAGCTACGAGCCGACACAGAACCCACCGTATTAGTCAGAGGTCCCTTTACTACGGTTCGGAGCCGCGGACCTTCAGTAACAGTAATAAATCACAGCAATAGTACATTCATGTAGTTGTAAACAGCATGATAATATATTAAGTAATCCAAAGTATTCAGAATACGTTACTCTCATTGAGTAACGTAACGGAATACGTTACAGAATACATTTTGGGGCATGTAATCTGTAATCTGTAATGGAATACATTTTAAAAGTAACCTTCCCAACACTGACAATAATCGCTAATCGCTATGCTATCTATAGACAAGATAGGATGGATATATTCTCAGGATCAATACTGTGGTTCAGACAGGACCGTTTCCATTTGCAGTAATGTGTAGATGTTCTTGGTTCTCCCATCCATGGGCAGATGTGTAGGCACGGGAAGCGCCAGCAAGACCCCAGGAGATGGGAGGAGCTGGGGCAGAGGTGGGTTACAAAGTGGCTTGCAGATGTGCACAGACTGTGTGCAGGCTAAATCAACTGAAATAATATGAGAGATATGTATATCCTGTGTGAGGCATCACTTTGTGATTTTGTGTTTACTCTGTAATGAAAGTCATCTTGTTGAATGCACTTCGGCCAGAGGGGCCGATGTGGCAGCCTCGTCTCTGTCAGTCTGCCCGAAGGCAGCTGTGGCTACACCTGTAGCTGTGAGAGTGAATGAATAGTGGCATTGTAAAGCACTTTGAGGGTCTCAAAAAGCACTATATAAATGCAATCTGTTATTATTATTATTATTACTTAGGTTCAGGCTCACGTCGGTCTTTAGCAAAGAGTAAATAATGGGACGTTCCACTCTCACAGCAGTGATCACCTGGCCATGATGAATGTGCAAAGCTTATTTTGTGATAATCCATCAAATTGCTGTTGAGCTATGTCACCAACTCTGAATTTTGATGGAGGAGCCACCAACGTCAGGTTAATCCATCCTGTAACTGTTGGTGCTTCATTCTGGTTGTATATGTTTTCTGCTGGTAAGACTCTGTTTTAAATAGTGTGGCCAGATGTTAGAGTTCAGTAGCAGCTGATTATGAACACAATAATTTTGTCTATAAATACATTTCATTGAAGAAAATGACTTTTTTCTTCTTTTTTCTGAAGTTCAACACCTGAACTTCAACTTCCTTTCACGTTGAGCTGCTCTTAGCTCAGCTTTCTTTGGAAATGTGAAGGCTGACTCTGAACCTGTGTGAGGTCTGATAGTGATGGATGAATTGGGTCTATAGACAGAGCCCTTGGTTAGACTGAGATAAGGAGCCTGGAAGAGCAAGCAGCCTGTTGCAGGGTCTGTCTGTCATTGATATCGTTGTGATCCACCAGCTGTTCGGTGCACATAAACGCCTCCTGTGGTGGCCGAGAAGCAGCGATTACCTTGATGACAAAGAAGGCCGAGCTTGGCACCACATCACATTAAAACCTTAGAAGTCTATGTATTGATTTTGATTTGGAAATGAAGTGATGTAGGATTTCATCTTACGCGGTGTGTTTGTCCTCTCGCTGTGTTTTTTTTTTATTCACATTGTCTACAAAATAAATTATTAATTTGTTCATACTATTATTTCCTCAGATGATGTAATGTATGCAGTATTTCTGATTTGGAGTAGAGCCGAGTCAGCTCCAGTACTGCAAGAAACCAATTTTATCATTTATTAAACAACAAGGATTAGGAACATAAATAACCCTCCTTAGAAATCGGTCATTGGTGTGGAAACAGCCACAGCTTAGCATTGAAGCTGGACAGTATATTGGAGTGATTAGTGCAATAACAGTTTTATGATGAGATGCAATGAAATATTGATTGATTGATGTCCACATGCACTCATCATGGGCACGAATGTGGTGATACACTGTTCTTTTTGATTGTACAGCATCTTTAATGACTTTTTACTGTTGACCCCCCCACACAGAGTCGAGCGCTCATCATTCAATTCAATTCAATTCAATTCAATTTTATTTATATAGCGCCAAATCACAACAAATGTCGCCTCAAGGCGCTTCATAGATACAGAGAAAAGCCCAACAATCATATGACCCCCTATGAGCAAGCACTTTGGCGACAGTGGGAAGGAAAAACTCCCTTTTAACAGGAAGAAACCTCCGGCAGAACCAGGCTCAGGGAGGGGCGGCCATCTGCTGTGATTGGTTGGGGTGAGAGAAGGAAGACAGGATAAAAGACATGCTGTGGAAGAGAGACAGAGATTAATAACAGGTATGATTCAATACAGAGAGGTCTGTTAATACATAGTGAGTGAGAAAGGTGACTGGAAAGGAAAAACTCAATGCATCATGGGAATCCCCCGGCAGCCTACATCTATTGCAGCATAACTAAGGGAGGATTCAGGGTCACCTGGTCCAGCCCTAACTATATGCTTTAGCAAAAAGGAAAGTTTTAAGCCTAATCTTAAAAGTAGAGATAGTGTCTGTCTCCCGAATCCAAACTGGAAGCTGGTTCCACAGAAGAGGGGCCTGAAAACTGAAGGCTCTGCCTCCCATTCTACTTTTAAATACTCTAGGAACAACAAGTAGGCCTGCAGAGCGGGAGCGAAGTGCTCTAATAGGGTGATATGGTACTACAAGGTCATTAAGATAAGATGGGGCCTGATTATTTAAGACCTTGTATGTGAGGAGCAGGATTTTGAATTCAATTCTGGATTTAACAGGAAGCCAATGAAGGGAAGCCAAAACAGGAGAAATCTGCTCTCTCTTTCTAGTCCCTGTCAGGACTCTTGCTGCAGCATTTTGGATTAACTGAAGGCTTTTCAGTGAGTTTTTTGGACATCCTGATAATAATGAATTGCAGTAGTCCAGCCTGGAAGTAATAAATGCATGAACTAGTTTTTCAGCGTCACTCTGAGACAGGATATTTCTAATTTTAGAGATGTTGCGCAAATGGAAGAACGCAGTCTTACATATTTGTTTAATATGTGCGTTGAAGGACATATCCTGGTCAAAAATGACTCCAAGGTTCCTCACAGTGTTACTGGAGGCCAAGGTAATGCCATCCAGAGTAAGAATCTGGTTAGATACCATATTTCTAAGCTTTTCAGCGCCGAGTACAATGACCTCAGTTTTATCTGAGTTAAGAAGCAGAAAGTTAGTGGCCATCCAAGTCTTTATGTCTTTAAGACATTCCTGCAGTTTAACTAATTGGTGTGTGTTATCTGGCTTCATGGACAGATAGAGCTGGGTGTCATCTGCATAGCAGTGAAAATGTATGCTATGTCTTCTAATGATGCTGCCTAGGGGAAGCATGTATAATGTAAACAGAATTGGTCCTAGCACCGAACCCTGTGGAACTCCATAATTAAGAGGACTGTGTGAAGAGGACTCTCCATTTACATGCACAAATTGGAGTCTATTAGATAGATATGATACAAACCACTGCAGTGCAGTACCTGTAATACCTACAGCATGTTCTAATCGCTCTAATAGGATATTATGGTCAACAGTATCGAATGCTGCACTAAGGTCAAGAAGGACAAGCACAGAGATGAGTCCACTGTCAGAGGCCATAAGAAGATCATTTGTAACCTTCACTAAAGCTGTTTCTGTGCTGTGATGAGCTCTGAAACCTGACTGAAACTCTTCAAATAAACCATTCCTCTGCAGATGATCTGTTAGCTGTTTGACAACTACTCTTTCAAGGATTTTTGATATGAAAGGAAGGTTGGAGATTGGCCTATAATTAGCTAAGACTGCTGGGTCTAGAGATGCTTTTTGAGTAAAGGTTTAACTACAGCCAGCTTAAAGGCCTGTGGTACATAGCCGATTATTAGAGATAGGTTGATCATATATAAGATCGAAGAATTAATCAATGGCAGGACTTCTTTGAGCAGTTTTGTAGGAATGGGGTCTAAAAGACACGTTGATGGTTTGGAGGAAGTAATTATTGAAGTTAACTCAGAAAGATCGATTGGAGAAAAAGAGTCTAACTTAACATCAATGGAACTAAGAGTAGCTGTAGATAATATTACATCTGTGGGATGATTATTGGTAATTTTTTCTCTAATGATAAAAATTTTATTTGAGAAGAAGTTCATGAAGTCATTACTAGTTAACGTTAAAGGGATGGTTGGCTCAAAAGAGCTCTGACTTTTTGTCAGCCTGGCTACAGTGCTGAAGAGAAACCTGGGGTTGTTCTTATTTTCTTCAATCAGTGATGAGTAGTAAGCTGTTCTGGCTTTGCGGAGGGCGTTCTTATAAAGCAACAAACTATTTCTCCAGGCTAAATGATGATCCTCTAAATTTGTGGCACGCCATTTCCTCTCCAGATTACGAGTCATCTGCTTTAGGGTACGTGTTTGAGAATTATACCACGGGGTCAGGTACTTCTGATTAGAGACCTTAGTTTTCACTGGAGCTACAGTATCCAGAGTCGTACGTAGTGAGGAGGTGAAATTATTAACAAGATAATCGACCTCTGTTGGGGTAGCGTTCAGATAGCTGCTCTGCTCTGTGTTGGTACAGGGCATTGACGATGATAACAGTGGCTGGATTATATTCTTAAACTTAGTTACAGCGCTTTCAGAAAGACATCTACTTTGATAAAGTCCACTCTCCACTGCTGCGTAATCAATTATTGTAAATGTAAATGTTATCAGGAAATGATCAGACAGGAGAGGGTTTTCAGGAAACACTGTTAAATGTTCAGTTTCTATGCCATATGTTAAAACAAGATCTAGAGTGTGATTAAAGTGGTGGGTGGGTTCTTTTACATTTTGAGAGAAACCAATTGAGTCTAACAACAGATTAAATGCCATGTTGAGGCTGTCATTTTTAGCATCAACATGGATGTTAAAATCACCCACAATAATTATTTTATCTGAGCTCAGAACTAAATTAGATATAAAGTCTGAGAAATCAGACAGAAACTCTGTGTAAGGCCCAGGTGGACGATAGATGATAACAAGTAAGACTGGTTTCTGAGTTTCACAGCTGGGGTGGACAATGCTAAGCATCAGGCTTTCAAATGAATTAACAGTCTGTCTTGGTCTTTCATTGATTAATAGACTGGTGTGAAAAATTGCTGCCACACCTCCCCCTCGGCCTGTGCTTCGAGATTTCTGGTAGTTAGAATGACTCGGGGGTGTTGATTCATTTAAACTAACATAATCATCCTGCTGCAACCAGGTTTCTGTAAGGCAGAGTAAATCAATTTGTTGATCAATTATTAAGTCATGTACTAACAGAGACTTGGAGGAGAGAGACCTAATATTTAATAATCCACATTTCACTGTTTTACTCTTTGGTTCAGATGTGGATACTGTATTGTTCTTTCTTTGTAAATGTTTAACTTATTTGTTGCTGGTTTTTAGTTTGTTTTTTGTCTTTTTGGAAGCTGACACAGTCTCTATGGAGATGGGTTTTTGGGGGGGTAGCAGGAGGAGAGAAGCTGCAGAGAGGCGTGTAAGACTGCAACTCTGCTTCCTGGTCCCAACTCTGGATAGTCATGTTTTGAGGGGTTTAATAAATTTGTCCATATTTCTAGAAATGAGAGCTGCTCCATCCAAAGTGGGATGGATGCCATCTCTCCTAACAAGACCAGGTTTCCTCCAGAAGGTTTGCCAATTATCTATGAAGCCCACATCGTTTCTGGGACACCACTCAGACAGCCAGCAATTTAAGGAGAACATGCGGCTAAACATGTCACTCCTGGTCTGATTGGGGAGGGACCAGAGAAAACTACAGAGTCCGACATTGTTTTGGCAAAGTTGCACACCGATTCAATATTGATTTTAGTGACCTCCGATTGGCGTAACCGGGTGTCATTACTGCCGACGTGAATTATGATTTTACTGAATTTACGTTTACCCTTAGCCAGCAGTTTTAAATTTCCTTCAATGTCGCCTGCTCTGGCCCCTGGAAGACAATTGACTATGGTTGCTGGTGTCTCTAGCTTCACATGTCTGAGAACAGAATCACCAATTACCAGAGTTCAACATCATCAACCGGAAACCACCAGGGAATGAGCCATGGAGAAGCCACTGCTCCAGAACTGACACCTTCAAGCTCGACTGACATTTACAGCTGCTCACGCGAACAAGACAAAGACCTTCCTGAGAAAAGCTTTAAAGTCACACAAGCAAATATTGATCAATTTGGCCACAATGACAATAAGCATGTTTGGAGGCTTTCAAACATAAGAACACACTACCAACTGTCAGGCGTGGAGGTGGTAGCATCCTGCTGCTACACTGCACAGGATGGTTGGAATAATGAAGAAGGAGCACAATCTCCGAAATCTTCACCTCAAGTCAGCAGCTAGACAACTGAAGACACAGTTGTTCCTACAGGACAGCGATCCCAAACACACATCAAAACTGGATACGGACTGGATAAAGCAGGCATAAATTAAGCTTCTTAATGGTTTTCCTAAAGCCCTGACCTCAAACCTACCGATGTTTGTGGATTGTAGTGAGCTCTGTGCCAGGAAACCACGTCCAATAATTCTGTGCAGAAAAGTGATCAAATTTCCAGCCAGAATTATTCCCGAAGCTTGTCGTTGTTTTTTTAAAATAACAAAACATCATCACCTCCCAACCCGAGCTCATAAATGTTCACATAAAATGCATTTGTTTTCATTAGGACAAACATTCACTTTCCATTCCTGCACAAGAACACGTTCAGAGGATTTCCTCGAACACCGAGGGAAATATTCAAAAAGGCCGGATGGAGTTAATAACTCTCAGAAGACTCTCACAGACAGAACCAAGGCCACCATAGGCCACCATAGGCCAGAGTCACTAAAAGCACAAAGAAGATGCAGCGTGAGCATACTTCATCAAGTATTGGGAAACATTTCACCCACCAGGTTGAAAGGTCAAAGTCTACAAACACGTTTGGAGCCTCAGGTGGCCGTTAGAGGATCTGCAGTTTTTGGCTGTACCACGCTTCACGTGTCTGACCCAAAATACTTTGACCTACAGCAGTTTCAGGAAAAAGAAATGACCTCAGTGTCACCCAATAATGGTCTCCACCTGGACACCCCTGTCAGAAAAGTCTGGCTGATAGCTGTGGCCAGAGCTGACCGATGTACGGCTCGTTCATCTCAAGTCAAGCTCCTCTTTCTTTTTTCATCTCATCCAGCGGAGGTGTTTTACCGTCCTCCTTTGCAATGAAACTCAATGATGTGAAACCAAAGGAGGGGGAACTCTGGGGTGGTTTATGGCAACTCGAGGTTTTCACCTGTCAAGGCACAACTGATTGTTATTAACAGCCGGCCGGAAAATGAATTTTTGCCTGGAAAAGAATTGCACTTCCACCCAAAAGCCATCGTAATTTTGTGTGGAAGAAGAATTACATCTCAGCTCGGGAAAAATGTGCAGAGTCAACCACCAAATCCTCAGAAAACTTTTATTTCGGGGCGTAAGCATTCACGAGGACGTAAGGCAGTATTTCATTTGTTTGTCTGTATTTATCTCATTGCATAACTCCATCCAGATCACGTTGTTTCAGTCCTGTGCAGCTACAAAACGGGTATTTGAAACCAAGCGAGTGTGCTTTCCTCACAGCCGTTATATGCAATCAGCCCAGTGCAGTAGAAAGACATTTACTTTACGCAATAAAGACATGAGGATGACGGCAGACTTTTCAATGAAAGGCTGGCTTACGGAGGAGGGAAACCATTATTTGTCAGAGTGACGGCTGTGAAATTGAGTACGGGAAGCTGAGAAGATGTTTACCGATGTTTACTCTTCATGTGGGGAAGCTCGGGATAGACCTCAGGATTAAATTCAAGGGTTTTGACCTCAATCAAGGAAATAATTACTCTTGCCCCTCTGGTTGGTGGACTGCTTAATTAGCAAGCAAAGCCCCCACAGAAATTCCATTAGAGTGAAAGCAGAGGTGATTAAAACTATAATTCTTATTAGACCCATTAGTACCTTTTTGGGGATGCCTGGCATCATTGAATGTGCTGGGAAATTGAATTCATGATGCTTTGTGTGGATCACAAAATACTTCAGCACGCCCTGCACGGTGTCTTCATCCAGCTCTGCAACAAAACAAGTCATATGACAATAGGATGAAGGGCAGCAGTGAAGTGTGACTCACTCCAACTTGCTTATGAAGAGTATTCATGATTGGCATCACTGATAAAAGCTATGGATCGCATACACATGCACTTCTGAGCTGCTCTTTTCTTTCACTGTGTGCTTCATTGCAGTGAATCACTATGCTTCCTATTATATTCTCCCCAAAGAACAAAATGCACACACACACCTGCTGTTATCTGTCATCGCCACAGTTGCCATGCCTCCGCCAAAAACAGTCGATACTGATGTAGCACCCACTCGCTCTACAAGAGTGTATAGGTGTGTGTTTTGTTCACAGGCTCTTTTGTGATTAAATGGAACTGCAGCAAAAAGGGAAGTTTGGTACTTTTGTTGTTTTTTGGGCAAATAGGTTGATTACAAAACTGTCCTAGCCTCTAATAGACTATTCAGAGTCCTCTCTTTAGTAATGTATTCTCAGCACTTCCATCACATTTGTATTTTTTTAACAAAATGCCTTTCGGTACTGAAAAGTGAGGACTAACAAATAGGTGCAAAACACTTCCGGTCAGGTTTTACTTTCATTCTCTCTCTGAGCAATTAAAAGCACTAAGAGGGGAAAGGTTCCTGTCACGGTAAATGCAGATGTAAGCTGGCAACGTATCAAAGCGTAGAAGGAAAAACAGCAGAAACCCAAAATAGTCCCGAGAGAGCCAAAGTACCGGATGGCACATCCAGGAAAACACAGTCATTGTGATGGAAACCTGCAAAACACTGGAAACAGGAGGGGGAAGGAACACAGCTGAAACTAAGTACAATAAATGAGACAGGAAGTTAAGCCCAAAGCGAGACACCTGCGGGTAACAAAGAAGCAACGACTTACTCAAGTGACTCTTGTTTTAACTGGTGACATCGCAACGGGAACCTGGAGATCCTAAACACACATCGCTTAATCAGAATTCATTAATGTAAGTGCACTGCAGATTCTCTGCTGGGGGGTTTGTGTTAAAAGTGCAAGTTGTTCAGGTTTGTCTTACTAAAACCAATGAATTAAGCACAACTGGTACATGACATTGTCACAGGAATATGCTTGTATTAATTTGGTGATGCAGAAAATGCGTAAATGCTGTTATCCTCTAATCTGCTGCACAGTCTCCTTCACACTGCTGCAAAACACAAAGAGTTCAATCAGTAAAATTCATTTCAAACCCAAAGTAATTGCCACGTTTCTTTTATTAGCTTATGGAAGACTAACATTTAACGTTTAGCTCAGGGCCGAAATAAATATAAAAATAAAATTATATTCTATTATTTTTTTCATCGCTCAAAATAAGCGTCACATTCGCAGAAGCCGGTGTAGCCGCCGAAACGCCGTGCGTTTATCGAGACTTTCAGCCCCAGGTAGGCCAATTATGGATCTTTGGAGCCACATTATGTCAGCAGCTGTTCTCCACCATGAACTATGTTAAAAACAAACACGCTCACGCCTCACAGACGACAGCTTACAGTCCTGCGTAAAGATGAAGTGACTTGTACAGCTTGATCTGCAGATGCTGTGCGCAGAGGTTCAGGAGCAGAAGTCTTATTGTAAACATATCACATGTAGCTTTGCAGCTCACAGCCCGACACACACCAACACAACAGCACAGACGTTAAGGCGGCGAGGCGTGATTGCGGGTGCCGCTCAGGTGCGTCGCCTCCCCTGCAGCGGCGCTGCAGACCACGCCCCGCCACACACATTGACCAGGTAAAATACATATTCAGGCAGAATTTTGCAAATATCTAATTTTTTTTTTGTTTTGTTTTGTTTTTTTTAGCAGCATAGAGCTTTTTTCCAATTATTTTTAAAAGTCAGGTCAAGGCTCCAAAAGCACAAAGGAGATATGAGGGCGGCTCACAACAGTTTTTGTTTACTGGATCATTTTAGTTCAGTTTTCCTTTTGTTATATTTCTTTAAGAGTTCAAAATGTGTTAATTACATAAATAAAATGTAATTTTCTCTGTAGCACTTCATGGATTTCATAAGCAACACACCTTAGTTGTTCACACAAAGCATAAAGGTTAAAAACAATAGATGCAGTGTTATCTTCATTTTAGATGTCAACAAGTATCCCAGTGTTTTCTTTTGTGTGGAAACTGGGTCCAAATGGCTCTTTGGTGCTAAAGGTGGCAGAGCCCTTTAAATGCACCTTAGAACACACATACATCAACACTACAATGAGCGGGTGGAGGGAGGTTAGGAGTCTTCTCTCGCCCTCGTTCTCTGCGGTCTGCTGGAGCGGGGGGGCTAGGAGGAGGAGTTGGCCGTCCGACTGGGGTCCGGAATGTGGGGCCTCCCTGCTGCTGCGGAGTCGGGGCGGTCTGCTTCTCCCCACCGCAGGGAAAAGGGTAACACAACCTGGGTCTGGGTGCAGTTCCCCCCTCCAGGGGCAAGGGTACCTAGACCCGGTTCGTAGAGTACGCTTGGGGAGTGTGATTGTGTGTACAGCGTCTCTTTATGTCTGTCTCCACGTTGGTTGAGTGTGGAGTAAGTGCATATGAGAGCATGAGGGTGGGAATGGATGTTTGTATCTGTGTGTGCCTGTATGTCTGTGTCCATATGTCAGGTTGGGTATCAGATGCCACCTCTCTGAGGACAGCTCAGGCCCTCCAAGGTTTGGAGGCCTATCTCCCCCCACCACTTCCCCTGCCGGGGGCGGACTCCCTCAGACATCGGTGCGTTGGTGGTTCTTTGTGTCCGGGGGTGGGCGTCCGGGTACACACCGGCTCACTCCTTGGCGGCTGCTTATCGGGGCCTGGAGCCTGGGGCTCGCTTGGGCCACTTCGGAGGTGGGGTGCCCCCGGCCTCTCGGCCTGGGGCTCGGTCACTCAGGCACAGCTGGCTGCCGGCGGAGCTCACGGGCACGTCACTGCAACCCCCCCTGGCTTCTGCTCCGTGGCTGCTGGGTGACCCCTCATCTGGGACTCTCCTCAGCTCTTTCTGGGACGGTGGCACGGCTGCCCCTCTGTTGGTCTTCCTTGGTCTCTTGTGTTCTGGGGGCCTCTGGATGTCTGGAGTTTTGATCTCCTCCATACCTGCTTCATGCCCTGGAGGACGGGGCAGTGGCCCCCCACACCCTCTAGCAGATCATTACATGAGGGAACCTTTTAAGAAAACAAGCGCGTCCATGCTCACAGGTGTACACACGGGTGATCACACACACAAACTACACCCTTTTTGGCTCCTACCTCAATGCACACTGTGCTGTCGATCTTACGTGCTGCACAATAATGTTTAATATTTAGTATTTACTGTCATATTCCCATATATCATTGTGATGTTGTTTATTGTATTACTCTCGTTTTCTTCTGCTTGTTTTCTTTTTTCTTTCTCAACAGGTGATCCAGGTGATCGATATATGTATTTTTTTTTTTTTTTTTTTCTGCTTATTCTGTTGGTTTTTGTTTTTTGCCCTTCTCCCCCGTCCCTCTTCTCAACTGTTTTTCTTTCCCTCTTTCTTTCTCCCTTTTCTTTCCCCCAGTCAAGTCTGTCCCGTATTCAGCAAGAAAAATAAAATAAAGAATAAAAGGTGAATCAAATGGACCATTACGGCAAAGCTGGGATGGTCAATTTGGTAAAGAAAATCCGTTGGGCATCTTTCTTCGCCTTTAGACAATAATTCTGATGGCAAAAGAGCCAAACGGGACAGAAAAAAAAAAAAAAAAAAAAGGTGGCAGAGCCCTGGCTCAGGGGATGTTAAACTGGTGGGCCATAGACCAGTAAAACTACATAATAAATGTATAAAATTATAGTTTTTGTTAATTTACTATAGATGTACTGATAGCAAACAAACAGGAACTTTCCTGTCATTTAAGTGTTTATCTGTTATTTAATTCAGGTGTAGTCTGAATGGCAATGGGTGGGCAGTCTTTATCAACAGCAACTTGTAAAAATACAGTTTAAACTTCCAAATCTGCTTCACATTTTCTAAGGCTGTGGAATGGGCTAGACTGGAGTCTTCACTGGGCCCATTCTGGCCCCCAGGCCTTATGTTTGACACCCCTGGTTTAAGAACTTAAGCTCTAATGTCCAACCATAAACAGAAAGAGCACACTCAGCGATAACAAAATCTGCAGAAATTAAAATATTTGTTTTACTGCTCTGTGTAATAAATTCCAGGATGAATCGTTTTCAGCAGCATTAAGCTGCTCTCGTATTTATTCTTTATAGATTTTTCATCACCATTTTATCATCACCATCTGAGAAAAAGTCAGGCTCTGATAATATTAAAATAATATAAACATACAGTCATACAGTTGTGACTTTATAACTGCTGATTTCTAATCAATAGTATAACCTGGGGTGGGCTGCAGCACAAACTACCATAAGAAACAAACCACCTTTGTATTACAGGAAACCCGGGGTTAACCTTTGGGACATATGCAGGGCCTCATTCCAGGAAGCAGGTTTAGTGAAGTTAGTTCATCCTGAAAGGAGGGAAACTCTGGGTTTTCTGGATCAGAAAGAGCTCCAGTCACTTACCAGTCAGTTACCAGGGTAACAGACTCTGTAAGCCTGACCTGGATGGTTTTCTTCAGTAAACTTTGAGGTTTGTCTGACTCCTTCCTTCCTGTTGCACCAGAAGCAGCTGACTGACTGCTGGCTTCATTTCTTCACTCATGAAGTTCCTCTGAAAGCTCAGAGGGAATTCACTTGCAGAATTTTACCTCTACTCAATCAATTACTGATCAGACTCAGAGCATAGACATCAATAACATCTGATTTATTATTCACTCAGAATAAATCGATATCTTTCTTATTCTGTGACTCTGTGGGCAGCAGCTGTCAGAACGTCATTCTTTGGCACAGGAAACGTTTAGTGTACGTTAGCATCGCTGTTTAAATGAAACATACCTGTATAAAGCTTTAGACAACACCCTGTGTGATGATGACTTATGCCATGTTGTAATCGGTCACATAACCTCTGTCACACTTGGGATTTTGGAGTTCATGTGAATCTTTGAGGCTGAAACGATTTTCAGAATAAAACAGCATTTCATTTATTTTAAATTTGCTCCTGAAATGCAGCCGCAGACGATCTTCTCGACATTCTCGAAGATTGAGATTCAGTCATTAAACGATGCCCAACAACATTTTGAAATGGTGCATTTGTCCATTTGTGAGTTCTGTGAATACGACGTTGCCACACTGATACTGATAAGTTCTACCCACACTGACTTTGTTTGCTGTTTACAGTTTTTGTTGGATCAAACACAAAGAACACCAGAACCGTATTTAAATGAGCTATTTGTAACTGCTAACCGTATTTTTTCTGCGTTTACACAGACAAATTCTTTTGTTATTCGTTCAAATAAAAGCTCCATCTGGGCCTTCGTTTTCATTATTTACCAAAATAATGGTGTCCGTTTCTGACGTAACAAATTCCCTGTCTGAACTCCAGCGTGGGCGGGGCTCGGACAATTCGAATCACATTACACGTCTCGGACTTGGCGCTCAACCAATCACAACGCGGTACTGAGGTTTCTTAGCCAATGACGATGCGTGTATAGGCAGAGCGGGATGTTCCGAAACTTAGACACGGAAGTTTGTAACATTTCCTGTGTTTTCTGTGTGTGTCATAAACAACAACAAAGAAACTCGTATTTGTTGAACATGGTTTCGTGTAAATTGCCTCCAGTCGAATAAACGGAGGATTCGAGGCGTTCCGTCGCTCATAAAAGAAGCTGAAGTGTTCCGGGTAAGTTGGAAATCAAAGTAGGAAGAGCTTCGTGTTTCGTTGCCCTTTTAAACCACAGACTGCGCCATGTTAAACGCACCGTCGGTTACCACCTTCATACGGTCAGTCGGAAGCGTTATTGTCTGTAATATACGGTTCATGATTGTTCTTCAGTTCAACTCTATTTTAAGATTTATTACGTTGACTCGTTACGAACCTGAACGTCAACTTGAGGCTAGTATTTTCTCCTGTCATAAGCTACGCTATGGATAAATGTAACGCTTGCTTACTATATTAAAGCGCTGTTTACGGTGTGCTAACTTTAGCGACCACTTGAACGTGATTGTATAACATTAATCTGTGTTTGTCAGGAGACACAGCAGCTTCCGGGAGAGATGGAGGAGCTCTACACCTTAGAGAGGGAGGTGGGACGAGGCAGTTATGGCGTGGTGTTTGAGGGCCGTATGGCCAAAACTGGACAGAAGGTGGCTATTAAGCGGCTGCCCTGCAGCAACCCGGAGTGTATTGAACTCTACTTGCAAGAGCTGTGGGCCATGAGAACCACAGCCAGGAACCACGTCAATGTCATTGCACTGCACAGCTGCCTCCTGCAGACGGGGTCCAGGAGCCTGAAGACCTTAAAACCAGGGAACCTGCCCCTGCGTCTGGTTGAGAGCGTGCTCAAAGGAAGTGTGGTCACAGCAAAGCAAAGTCAGGAAAGGACCAATCCTCAGTCTAACACCAGGAGGACAAACTCTGGCTTCAGACTGCAGGACAGGACTAACACTGTGCAGGCCAGAGCTCATCTCCATAACAAGGATGAATCAAATGCATCTGATTCCACAACCCCTCAAAGGCCTCAGAGCAGAGTCAGGAAGAGACCGGCCCCGAGGGAGGAAGAGCAGGCTGCGCCGCTGCGCTGCTTGGCCCTGTGGCTCGTGATGGAGTACTGTGATGGAGGAGACTTGAATCAGTACCTGCTCTCCAGGCCCCCAGATGCTCAGCGTAACCACAGCGTGGTGCAACAGCTGTGCGGCGCCGTGGCCTTCCTACATAGCCTGGGAATCACCCACCGGGACCTGAAACCTGACAATGTGCTGGTGTGTGTGACACCAAAAGGCCCCGTCGTCAAGGTGGGCAGATGTGACGGTGTTTATCTCAGATCAAGTGGCGTCAAGCTTTGTTTGAAAAGTCACACTGTTCAAATTTGAAGGCACATTAGTGCTTAATAGTTCTGCTCTCTGAGGGGGTGTTTGCTTTTCACAGCAGCAGTCTGCTTGAGACACAATTAACATAACAAAGTAAAATATGAAGAAAACAAAATTGCTCTACTGATCTCTTTATAGCTCAGCAATGAACACATTATGTACAAAGCAGAGGGAAAATATTTATGGCACAGCAGTGCAGCCAGGAAGTGAGATTCTACTGAAAGTCAAATCACAGATCGAGTGTTCGTGTAAATCCACTATTTTAAGAGGTATAGTTAAAAAAACAAGCCAGATTATCTGGTGAGTTTTTATCTTTATTTGTGGAACAAATGAAACCCTAAATTAAGATGCAGCTACAGGTTGCTTTGTTTGTTGATCTGCCACTTACGTCTCTGCAGAACATCAGAAAGTCATGAAGCATGTCCAGCCAAAAGTGATGTCCTCACATGTAAAGAGCACTCGCCACCGACATTTAGTCATCGTTCTGTAATGATCAGACCTCACGTATCTTTGTAAATCATCTTAGATGCGTGGATGAGTCTTGATGAAACTTCGGCCACTGTGACTGCCAACATCTCTTTGGTGCTTACAAATATTGTTACTCATCCCACACATTGTTCGATCAAGCACCAAATAAAAGTGTCACCGTGTAGAATACAAAGTCAGATTAGAGTAGCGTGTCACGATATAATATAAATCAGGGGTCCCTAATCCCAGTCCACGAGGGTCGTGTCCCTGCAGGTTTTAGATCTCACCCTGGGTCAACACACCTGGATCACATGACTAGTTCATTACCAGCCTCTGGAGAACTTTAAGACAGTTATTTATCCGTTTAAATCAGCTGTGATGGATCAAGGACACATGTAAAACCTGCAGGGACACCGGCCCTCATGGACTGGGATTAGGGACCCTGATATAAATGATCATAGCAGATGTATGTTTCCCATCTTCCCAATGGTTGATTAATTTTCTACCAGTTGGCTAGTAGAAAAAAAACCTTTGCGTGCCAGATTTTCTTTCTTTTTCTTTTTTGTTCTAAGCCAGATATTAAAAGTAAAGGAAAGCGCTTTTTACTGTCCTTCTAAAACCAGGGGCAGGCAACTCCAGGCCTCGAGTGTCCTGCAGGTTTTAGATGTGTCCTTGATCCATCACAGCTGATTTAAAGGGCTAAATGACTCCTCAGCATTTCTGAAGTTCTTCAGAGGCCTGGTAATGAACTAATCATGTGATTCAGTTGTGTTAACCCAGGGTGAGATCTAAAACCTGCAGGACATCGGCTCTCGAGGCCTGGAGTTGCCCACCCCTGTTCTAAAACTATTGGTGGCACATTGATGAGACTATGCCCAAGCTTTAAGCTAACCGAAGGTGTGCTGGTTTTTCTTCTTTAACCCCGAGGTGGCAGATTTTGGTCTGAGCAAAATGAGTGAGGGCTCCGTGGATGGCGGCCTGACCAGACAGCACTTCTCCTCCACCTGTGGCTCGGACTTCTACATGGCTCCAGAGGTGTGGGGCGGGCTGACCTACACGGCCCAGGCAGACATATTCTCTCTGGGCGTGATGTTCTGGGCGGTCCTGGAGAGAATCACCTTTCTGGAAGAAGGGACGACTCAGGAACAACTGGGTAAGCGCCTCGCTGAGAGAAGACGTCACCATAAGCTTCTGCCTCACTATTTGGCGCACTCGCAGGAAGGTGGGAAAGGTTGAGTGTGCGGTCGGCCCGGTGATGATGCATCGCGCTGAATCCAGTTTGCCTTAATTAAGTGGCACATATTAAAAATGTCAGCTGCTATACATCATTCATTTATCAAGCATGGATGGTGCGATCATAAATCTAAATAGCAAAAAGATGAATGATGATTTATGCAATGCTGATGTGGATTATAGCACCTTGTGTTTTAATACAAGCTGACATTATGTAATTCAGCCTTCATCTTATTAATAATTTAAGAAATCTGCGTGTTCGTCCGTTCTTGCATCTTTGCTCCAGACCTGAGGAAGTTTTAATGATCGCTGGTTCTCCACAGTGACTGCTGCCCACTCGGTAAGAGCCATAACAAGAGGGAGATGCAGCATTCAGAAATAAACTGATCTCTGAATCCCACAACAGCAAAGTGGTGAAAGTGTAACTTTCAGGAGAAATAAAAACACTTTTAAAAACGATGTTTTGTGGAAAGGTTGCAAACTTTGATTTGACTTTGACTGCATGATTCGTAAAAAATGTACAAACTTTAGACTCCAGCTTTCTTTCTGCCAGCTCCTCCTAATAATAGGATATAAAACGATATCAAATATAAGTCATATATTTGGATGTGTGACGTGTAAACACAGCGGTCCCCGGGCCACGGACCGGTTTGGTCCCGGGCCGCGAGAGTTGAAGCTCGGGTGTGGAAATTGATGGTTTTCAGGGTTTTTATCGTTAACTCTGTTTCCCTGGGTCTTTCCCGTGTTGTAGTTGTGCGTCTTATTTTGAAAGAAATGTTTATGCGTTACCATAGCGACAAGAGAGCATTAAGGGGCGGAGAGGAGGATGTTACTCTCAGTGTTGTTGTTTCAGGAGGACGCTGCTAATAAAGTTACAGTTACACAGTGAATTCACGTTTATTATTATATTTACTAAATAGCAGTTTTTGTCTCGGTCGTATCCTTTTATTTTGTTGTGTTTATCCGCCACACCTTACAGGCCGGTCCGTGAAAATACTGTCTGACATTAAACCGTTCGTGGAGCAGCAACGGGGCGGCTGGGTTAACACGTAGCCAAGTGTCTGGTTAGGTTTGTAGAAACGTGTTTTTCTTCCTTCACGTGAAGTGTTTCCGTGCTAATGGTAAATGGTCTGTATAGTGTAAAGCGCTTTACACTATACACAGTCATCCACCCATTCACACACTGGTGATGGCAGCTACATTGTAGCCACAGCCACCCTGGGGCGCACTGACAGAGGCGAGGCTGCCGGACACTGGCGCCACCGGGCGCTCTGACCACCTCCAGTAGGCAACGGGTGAAGTGTCTAATGACATGACAGTGCGTAGCTATGAGTACCTGTGTTACACACTGGTTCCTGATTGCATCTGACATCTCTGATCGGAGAGGTTTTGTGGTCAGCAGTAGCTCAGTTGGTGCATCCCAGACGAAGTTTTACACAAATGAGTCCTCAGTCTGTTGCTACAACTTTAAAGAAGATTGCTTATATTTCCCTCAGTGGCAGATGAGTTGGTGTTTGTGTATCACAACATAACTTGTCCTTCTCATACGTCAGCATCAAACTCTGATGCCGTTGCATTGGAAGTATAAAGTCTCCAGTTGTTGGCAGTTCGATTCGAGCAGAGGGCACCGAGCCATGCGCTGCAGCTCTGCTGTGAGATTTTAATCTCTTTTCTTGATGTCTCGTCAGAATACCGCCGTCGGATGGTGCAGCATCTCGATGTTCAATAACGCAGAGCGCTGTTCTGCTCTGCTCTCAGAGAGTAACGACATGGCTGCAACACCGACGTCTCATTTTGTTCACACAAACCCGATTCTGCTCAGAGGAGACGGAGCGGCGGGGCGATGTGAATCATTATCCCAGGTTTAGTGCCCGAGAACTTCCCTGAGTCGTTCATGCTTCATTATGCTGAAAGAAGATGCTTACCATTGGAGAGTAGTGAGAGTGGATCATTTTTAGAGTTTAGCAGCTCAGCGATCACAAAGAGGAAACAGAGATTCAACTGAAGGTGTTTCAAAGGTAGAAATAACGCTTCATTATTTAACTTTAGCGTGTCTGAGGATGTGCACGCCCACATGCTTACACAACGATCCAGGGGAGCGGAGAGGAGCCAATCACAGAAAAGCAGGACTCTGTGCTTTAGGCCTGGAAAGCCTTCATGGCGTTTTGCTCAGTCAGGTTAGGCAATGATTTGCTGGCTCTGACTCGGGCCAGCGTTGATCAGACTTCAGTGTTGACCTCAGGCTTTTATCAACAATGTGTCACCTCAGGGTCCTCTGTGATTTTGGTCACACTACCTCGTAAACCTGGTGTTGAGCTAAAGTACCAACCGATGCTTTTTAAATGACTTTTTACATTTTTGCAGCACGTGTGTTTTAGTGATGCGGCTTTATTAGTTTCCCTCCATTAATCTCATTCTTCTGTTAATAATGTAGTTGTCTTATGTCTAATGATGACGGATGACCAGTTCAGAGTTCAGTTTTATCTTATGGTTTCTTGGTTACACTTATTAAAATCTTCTGGTGCGAAAGGAAGAAAAGAAGCTCAAATATTTCAACTTTGATTCTGAAGGTCAGAGACAGGAAGTGCTGCTCATGGGTCAGGGCTCAGCCTACAGAAGCAAGCACATACACTTGTATGTGACGATCGCGCAGTAGATGCCTTCAGTCGACCCACTGAAATACTGAACACCTTTCAAAGTGTTGACATCATGTAGTGACCAAATCACAGTCTGAACACATTTAAACATGAAAACACTCGTTTCACCATCAGTGTGTCTTTACACGGATCATTTTTAATGTCATCAGTTATTGTTAAAGTGAGGTGCAGGAAGTGTTTGCAGGGAAACTGACGTGTGACGGGATTAGTGTCCGTGGAGTCGGAGCTACAACCTTTACGGGTTCCCGTCATCTCGGGGTCATGTTAGCTAAACCTTGGAGTAGGGCCTGAACTTCATCTTTGCTGATAATGATCCGACTCTTACGCCGTAGCACTCTAAGCCAGACTGGTTACACTTGATGCTGCCTCACAGGGCCAATCAGAGCCCTCCGTTCATCATGTGATGCTTGATAGTTCCTGTGAAGGAGTAATGCTGGCCCTAAGCTCTTATTGAATCTTTATTTTCCTTGTAAAGGACCCATACATAAGAAATGTCACACAAGCTTTTTATCACATGCATACTAACAGTCTGCCAGTTTGTAAGGACTGCAGACACGTAGAAGGGAAATAGTTTTCCCGAGGCCACAAATAGAAACAAAGAAAGCAATTTATGAGAGCTAAGAAAATCCCAGCGTCAATTTAATTTAAACATGTTTGTGTTCCACATTTTTCCTTGTCATTTAATTGTAATTATGTTGTTTCTGATTAGTCCATGAATGACTCATTAATAAAGTGTCTCGCCGTGCTCTGAACACCCTGTTAGTAATTCCTGGTAATATTCCACGCCAGCTTCTCAAGGTCACTGAGGTCTGAGGCGCTCTGCCGTGTCTAACCTACCCGTCTTCCTCCCCGTTTCCCCTTCAGGCGCCTACGTGTGCAAGGGACGCTCAGGCTGGCTGATGCCGCTGGGAGAGGCTCTGTGGGAGAATGCAGAGCTCCAGCTGTGCATCCCGATGAAGTTTAAGAGAGCGCCCCCGCTGCCGCCCCCTCCCGGCCCTGCCACGTGCGCCCTGCTTTCAGAGATGCTCGCCTCGAACCCGGACGCCCGGCCGACGGCCAACCAGCTGGGGGCCAGGGTGCGCTCCGCTCTGAGAGAGGACTCCCACTGACACAGACTTGAAAGACTGTAATGGGCTGAACGACAGTAAGGAGCCCAGACTGCAGTTCGTCCTGTTGTTTAAACAACACTTTGATGCCTCAGAGAGGAAGGGATGAGAAATGTGTGTGATTATCTGGGATTGCAGGTGCTGATTTTCTCCCTGAACCACAAGCTCAGCTTCTCAATCGTGTGCAAAGCCGAGGGAAAACGGGGGTGAACTAGCAGATCCTCCAGTGGGACGCTGACACTGGAGCCCTGTGATGGTGCAGATAAACACAGGATCAGGTCCACGTAGAGATCAGGTGGAGCTAACTGCATCTCCTGTTTGCACACGACACAGAAAATCACTTGTAGTGTGTAAATATGTAAATATGGCTGAACTGGCATAAACAGGTTTGCTGCTCAGTGAGTCTTAAAGGGTTTTAATTCCACATTATTATTATTATTATTATTATTATTAATTTAGCCTTGGTATGGCTCTAATGAGCTATAAGGACATTAGTTGGCTTAAATCTGCAGCACATCAGTGTAGTGTGGGTCGGACTACACAATGCTGTGTGTGCTGAAATAACTCTGTGATACTATTATTGTGTCTAAGCTGTAATGTTTCCGTTTATGCTGTTATATATTTTCACAAAGGTGTGTGTGGACATGATTTTAATACTTTTAATCTCACCTCAAAAATCTTCAGAACAAACGTCTATTTATTTTCTGTTTCAGTGAAATATAACCTTTGTATACGTCAGTTTGCTCACTCTCAGAGGCACTGAGCGTCTTTTTTCCTGCCTGTGTGCATTCAAACATTAATATTTGAGTTTGTCATTTGTAAATATTTCTTCATCATTTCACGTGTTTGCTTTGAGTTAGTGACGCCGTCAGCCGTTTACAGGATTTTCAAACTTGTGTCATATCTGCTGCACAGCACAAGGCTCGCTGTGACGGACGGTCGCTAACGTCTCCTCCTGAACAGGAAATTAAAGCCAGGCATGTGGATTGTTGCTGATCATATCCACGCAGTGTTCACACTGTTTATTAGTGATCATCAGTCTCAGTCACATGCGTTGATTATAACATCAACTGTGTCCTAAATTTCTTGTTAATCTCTTGTAATTTAAATAAAGATGGATTTCTAACCTCTTTAATCAGTGGTAACGGGAGTTTTTATTCATGTAAAATTCATGCTTGCAGTCTAGTTAAAGTCAAACATTGACCTGTGGAATAAATGAACTCTTTGCTCGATAAGGCTGTTACACCGAGCGCACGGAGACTCGGACATTAGAGGGAAGTAGTATGGGCTCAGAATGTGGTCATAAATATTTTGTACTTGTAAATCAGTTTTGAATGTGTAAAAAGAAATTGTGAGTGGACTTAGCCAAAAAAAAAAACCCTGCAAGTTACAAGTACGAATTTTGACCCTATTTTTCTTCCTTTCATCTGATTGGTCAATGTCATGTCAATCACAAATGTAACAATCCAATCAGAGAACAGATGGGTTTGGCTGTCGGAGGGGCGCTTTTTTTGAACTGCAGGCCCTTGAAGGGAATAAATGCCCTTTTACATGCCAGCCCAGCGTTTTCCTTCATCACCACGAAGGAAAACAGTCTGTGGTCGTCCGAGTTTGGTGATTTTTGTGTCACAGGTCTACGTGTTTAATACAGGGACTTCCACAGCCTTTTCAACAGCGCTGCGGACCGCGGGGTGGGGGCGGGCAGTGTTTTGGAAATGACAGTCTTCATTACAAAGCTTTCTTCGTTATGAATTAGCATAGATGTTTTTATTGAACGTTTGAAGAACTAGCGACAAAAAGCAGAAACTCTTGAGGACATAAAGTCAGAGATAGAAACGACAAGGAGCAGGTGCATCTAGTACAGGTAGAGCTGCTGTAAAAACCCACAGAGCTCAGCAGCCAGCGCAACAAATTGTGGATCCTTTGTTTTTAGTTAGCAGTTAGCATTAGCAGCACATCCTGCGTCCGATGTGAAAGGACTTTTATGCTGCGCACTGTGACTCACAGCCATGGTCCCGGGTCAGCCCTGACTTTGTGTTAAACTAATCCTAAAGTAATGATGTATTTCTAACACTGATATAGCACAGCTTTATCCTTTCAACAGCTGCTGAAAGTTAGGGGACCTAGCTGCTATCGGATATTTACATAGAGATCCTCCAGCTTCAAACTGTATCACCCTTCAAGGACCTGCAGTTCAAAAAAAAAGTGCCCCTCCGACAGCCAAACCCATCTGTTCTCTGATTGGATTGTTACATTTGTGATTGACATGACATTGACCAATCAGATGAAAGGAAGAAAAATAGGGTCAAAATTCGTACTTGTAACTTGCAGGGTTTTTTGGCTAAGTCCACACACAAATCTTTTTACACATACAAAACTGATTTACAAGTACAAAATATTTATGACTACATTTTGAGCCCATAAAGTAGCGATTTAAGCTAGTGAGGTGACGGTCAGCGCCTGAGCTCAGCGAGGTTGTTTTGACAGAGGCCAGTACATCACAAACACGACCTTTGAATGCTTGTCCACAGAGGTTGTAGAGGACGGATCGCTCTGACTCATCACCACAGAACCTCTGCAGGTGGAACATTAAATGTCTTCTGCACGAATCCCCAAAAACAGAATCACAAACACCGGCTACGTTATTAAGTAAACCCAGCCACTGAGTAAACCTGTGCAACTGCTTGCCAACGCATATCCAATCAGCCAATCACATGGCAGCAATTCAATAAATTCAGGAACGTAGACGTCATTAAGCAATAGTGATGGGATTTCCGGCTCTTTTTAGAGATCCGGCTCTTTCGGTTCGACTCACTAAAAAGAACCGGCTCTTTCGGCTCCGAACCGGCTCTTCAGGTTGTTTTGTTGCTTTAATTTATTTATTATTAACAATAATATAAAATTATGCACAAAAGGAATTACTAACATAAAAAAAGTGGTTTTATTTATATATGTTTATATACAAATATATGCGGTGGCCCCTAGAGACAAAACACGTACAAACTCCAAATCACACATTTCTAGCATGAACTGAACTTCCAAAGCAGAGCTACTAGATCACTTAAATTACACAATTGAAAGCATGTGTGTATTGTTTGTGTATTTATACACAAGCACTCATATATATTCAAATAATTAAAAAAAAAAGAAGTTAATTTACCTGTTACTACCACAAACCAGATCTGGTCGTTGGTACTTGCTGGCTTGTGTAGCCACTAGGTAACAAAAGCTCAACACTGCGCCCTAGCATCCTGGAGAACTTCTGTTGTCTTTTGTACGTGTTTTGAGTTTTTACGTGCTTCGGAGTTTACGTGTTTTTACGTGCTTCGGAGTTTGTACGTGTTTTTACGTGCTTCGGAGTTTGTACGTGTTTTTACGTGCTTCGGAGTTTGTACGTCTTTTTACGTGCTTCGGAGTATGTACGTGTTTTTACGTGCTTCTGAGTTTGTACGTGATTTGAAGCTTGTATGTGCTTTGTCTCGAGGGGCCACCGTAAATATACTTTTATTTATTCACTCCACATAAAATGTGATAAATAAATCATAATACAAAAATCAACTATTCACATTTCAAATTTTAACTATTTAAATTTTCAGCTTTTTCCTTTTACAAATTTAAAGTGAAACAACACAAAACACTGCAAACCACAACACAATTAAATATAAATTAAAATATGAAAACAAAAAGAAGATGCATATTCTCTGTCATATGGACATAAACTTTCTGAATCCTTTATCATCTGCAACCGAAAATAGTTGTGGATGATTACTATACCTTTCTAATGTGACGTTGTTGTCCCTGGCTCTCTTGCTCTCTCTCTCCCTCTGTGTCTGTTCCTGTGCTACTGAGTGTAACTACCGCCCCTCCCCCCTCTTCCCAGCGTAAAGCACAAGGCTCGCGTGTGGAGTGAAGCGAAAAAAGTGCGAGAGAGAGGGTGAGAAAAAAAAAAAAAAAAAAACCACGTGACGGCTCGCGATAAGGAGCCGGCTCGCGTCGTTCACGTCAAAGAGGCGGCTCTAAGAGCCATTTCGTTCGCGAACGACCCATCACTATTAAGCAAACCTGCAGAAGTTCTGTTTGAACCACGGCGTGCAGAAGCGCATCTCTAAATGCATTTAGTCCACCTGCAGTTTACACAGAGCACATGTGAAAATGTTGCTGAGAACACGTCTCAGATTTCGCTACTATTCACATGACGGGATCAGAATTTGGCATGAACAAAAGTATGGATCCGTCCTGCCTTTTATTTAAAGCAGGGGTCAGCAACCTCTCTGATGATGAGTGCCATCTAGTGTCGCATTAACTGGTATTAACTCAGCCAGTTAATGCGAGGCAAACCAGCTGCTCATCAAAGCTTCTGGTTTGATCAGTCTCGAGTCTTCGGATGTTTCCGTGTATCTCCGTGGTGCTGATGCTGCGCTGAGCTGCTGAAGCATTTGAAGTGTCTGAATGTGGAAATTTCAACATCGCTCGAAAAACCTGCTAGCTAGCAACGTCCCTCTCACCGGTAGCTAAGTTATTTTTTAGCCAATTACAAGTTGAATCTGGTAGTTGGGGTTGCTAAGATACCGTCATTAAGAAGCAGCACAACTAATGTGTGTATGCGAGCTGATGTGCGATGTGCACCGCTGACCCGGCCATTTATTTTTTAATGAACTGCATTAAAAATGCACTGCGTCGTGCCCAGGGCTGGACTGGGACAAAACATCAGCATTTTGACTAGAGACCGACCCCCCAGGTATTAAAGCCATAAAGCCTTTGAATGAAAACGCTGTGGTGACAGTGATGTACAGTCTTGTTGGTATATGTATGATTTCTATACATTTTACATCAGATAAAAACTTTGGCTGTAAGATTCAGATAATTATTTATTATAAGCGAGACATTTTAAATGAGAATAAGAAACAAAAGTATTTCTTTGTGCCCCCCTCTCCCTGTTAATGCCCTACCTGCCCCCCCTGGCAAAACTTTGCTAGACCCGCCCCTGCACAGTTACCAGCTGTCAGCTGCTTAGAAAAGGATCCTGGTGTTATTTGTCTCTCAGAAACAGTTCATAACTTCAACTCCTTCATGTCACCTAAAAGGTAAACCTGTTTCTGCATCACCTGTTCAGCTCTGATGATTCAGTAAGGACATCTCCTGGTTTCATCTTCATGTTTCCCTCTCACCACATATCCAAACCATCATGACCAGCAGCTTTACAGCTGTGGCTCCAGCAAACATCAGCTGATACTAGAAAGTAATATTAAATAAATGCTAACAACAGCTGATCAAGCTTAAACGTGCTGCTGTTGTTTAGCGCGACATCCGCTGGTTTCTTCTTTCTGGCACAAAGTGGGCAATAAACAAACAAGAGAGAAAAGCCGATCAGCTGATCATTGATCGTAATGACGCAGAATAACTCCAGCTTTGTGTCTTTTTCCATCCTAGCTGAAGAAAAAGTCAGAATAACGAAAATAAACTCCACCTAAACTTGGTTTATATCTGACCCAGACACACTGCAGCTCATAACTTCTTACCTGGAGTTCAGTTCACCTGACACTCGGACCGGTGGGCGCCTCGAGTCTCTGCTCCTCCTGCCTCACCTTTCCCTCATCTATCTGCTGGAAGCTCCGCCACAGCCACCACCAAACAACAGTTATTTTTACACATCTTCCAGCATCTGGCCAATCCACCACGTTTCATTGTTCATACTGTTACTACAAAATAAATAAAATAAGATCATCGGCCCATAAAATCAAAAAATCACCATGGGCCCACCGGGCAAATGCCCGATGGCCAGTCAGTCCAGCTATGGACGTGCCATCAGTTAACCCTTCGGCACCCAGGATTGCCGACCCGATTCCTTTAGTTGTTCTTTTTGCAAATGCACCAAATCGGGTCCCTCCTAAAGTCCACTTTGGACCACACACTGAGTTCTGTGAGCAGCTACCAGATCCTTCGTTTCAAATCCAGTCGAGTGTTGTACAAAAGCAAAATGACTAATGTTGTGTCACTTTTCACGTACATGAGCCAGAGTGTCCATAGAAACAATCAGAACTTCAATATTACAGATGGGAACCATAATCTCCAGCTTATATTTAGAGCCCACTGCGTCTCAACCGATGCAGTTTCAGCAGATGTTAGATGTTATCTTTCATTCCCTCATATGTCTTTACTGAATGACAGTAACATTAGGAGGGAATTTCGTGCTAAACAGACTATCTTTAGACGACGCCAACTTGATTTGGCTAACTTGAACTTGCCAAAGGCTCTTATCCCCCATTACTCAAAATTGGAATTGCATTAGGAAGGGATCAATTTACAGCAAGTGTGGGCTGGAAGAAACATTACAGGCGCACTAACTCTTTCATTGTACTGTGAGTGTCAAAGTTAAAAGCATAAATCTGGAAAAACTTGTTTGACTAAAAAAAAATCTCTTAGTTATATTTTTTCCACAAATGAAGGTTTAAATAAAAATGGTGGGAAACACGGGGCTTTGAGCTAAATGCTAACAGCAGAACGTGAACATGTGGTTGAGCTGTAAATATCAGCGCCATAAAAATGTGGCCATCAGAGTCATTTTGATTCACTGCTGAGGATGAATTCTTTGAATTATTGCATATTTGTTCGTTTTTTAAACTCAGAATTAACTTTTGGTCGAATATTTGAGTCATTCTGACTGGAAACACTTGATGAGACTTTGTGGCAGAGTGAGCTCAAGCTGGTTTCCAGTTCTCTGCTTTCTTCTCTCCTACAACGTGAACTCGTGAATGGGATGTAAACAGATTACCACATTGTGATTCAACTTAAATTTATTCACCAGTTCACGATCATATTCACGTCGGGGTCATGCATAATGCAAAGAGCCTGCAGAGTGTGAGAGAAAACCTCAACAATCAGACAATTCACTGTGAGCAACTGTGGGGAGAAAGAACTCCCCTTTGATAGGAAGCAAGCTCTGATAAAGCTCAGGGAGCAGCAGGTGTCTAGGGCGGAGGTGTATCTGGTGTGTGTTGGTGCATCATCACAGCGTTGGTCCCGATCCAGCCAATCAGACATGTTAGTTTTGTTTCTGTAACCATAATGTTGTTTTCTTCATTCATTTTCTTTTATATGATTCTTTTATCATTTACGATGCTCGTGTCAGTTTGCTTGTGATAATGTTTAAGTAGCAACATCTTGGCTAATGCTAACTGATGCTCAGACAACGATGCTGATCCTGGACCAACGTGAAGGATCCTTTTTATAAATACGTTTGGTAATTAAACTTTTTTTTTTTACATAACTCAGATTCAGAAATGAGAAAAAAGTTTTGTATTAAAGTTAAATTCATGCCTCAGGTTCTCAGAGGACGTGATGACATCTGAGTTCGGATGATGCAGGACTCTTCATCGTTCATCTTCTGGTCGGGGCTCAGCTGAGACAAAACGTTTAAATATTTCCTCACTTCAAATCCTATTTTAACTCTCAGTCTGTAAACAGGATTACTGGCCTGCTTCTGTCGTTATTTTTCCACCGTGAGAGTTTAAACAGCTTCACATGTGTACTTGAATCCGACTTTTGGGCCGGGCGGGTCTGAAGCGGCTTGAAGCTCGCCACAGCTCGATGCCTTTCTCATCTCTCACTGTGGTAATGTTAGTGGGCAGTTCTGTAACCTTCAGCCTGCTGCACCTCGGCTCGTGTCGCAGAGAAGATTAGACTCGCACAGTGTGGCGGCGCGGGCGGGGACGAGGAGTCCTTTCAGATTTCACAGCTGATAGGAGTGAACAAGCGTGGAGAGAAAAGCCCGAGTGTGGCGTAGACCTCACTGCGTCAGGACTGCAACACCAACACACACAGCGCAGTCACGACACAGCGTCCGTTCAGCTCGCCCGTGCGGTCGAATCCTACACGAGGTCTCCGTGTGAGCCCCTTTATCGCCATGTTTGATGACAAACGCTTTCCTGTGGCTGTGGTTTAAAACAGCAGCAGGCAGACAGACAGCTACCAGATTTGACCGGAAAGGATTTGTCAAATGAGCTCTCGGCGCGGGTCTGCTACCAACCCCGGCGATGAGGATCACATTATCGGAGCGTCTGATAGGATGACCTTTACCTCTGGAAGCTTTCCACCTTCCTGTCGTTTAGTTTTAACGCCTCAAATGTCTCCCTGCAACAACAACTCAGAATCTCACAGGCACAGTTACTGAAATATATTTATTGTTCCAGAAAAAGACAAGAAGGCATGACAGGAAACACAAGAAACAGGATTAACTGAGACGCTTTTATGTAACGCTAATATTCAATTTCCTGCCCTACAAATCAAAACAACAGCTGCCCGGCGAGGACACATTCCACTGTTTGTTCATCCGCCGCGTCCGTTAATGAACGCTCGCCTCGTAATAGGTTTCTATGTGATTGCAACATAAACATGATTAACTGGAACCGTGATCGTCTCATCCAGGCAAACGGTTATTTCATGGATACCCAGATTTTTCTCCGCTGCGCGCACGGATCATTGGAGTGGAATTAAAAATGCTCGGCAGGTCGGCTCTTGTTCCACGTCAAAGTGAATCAGTGCTGCTTGTTGTGAGTCTGAGCGGTGCGACCGGGACCCGTGTTTACAGAAAAAGGGGGAGACTCAGAAATGCGCAACTCTAAATAAAAGGCGCCAATATGATGACACTGTATGTTTAAAGAATCTTAATTTGAACTCAAAGGCTGGCGTCACCCTAGATAACGTTCCCTAATTCCTTACATCCTCTCGTGCGTCTCCTTATCTTTAAAAAACAGAAGAAACGGAGCAGCGGCGGCCTCTGTGCGCTCCAGATAAAACAGGCCGACCAGCACCGCCTCCGATACTGCAGAACACCATCACATTAATATTCGTGTCCCAGAGTGTGTTTTGATAAATAAACTCCGTTCAGTCCGGCCAGTACAGGTCCTTCACCATATACGGTCCCTCCAGCTCGTAGCCCATCTTCCTGTAGTAGTTCCTCGTTCCTACACCTGCAGGATGAAGAACAGCGTTCTCAGCGTCACAGGACACAAACATTCACATCACTGGCTCCTGATAACCTCTCAGTCTGACACACGCAGCGACATTATTGGCTCATCACAGATAAATCTGTGTTGTTCACGAGGCCTCAGCACACCGGGCGATGTCTCATCCCGGGATCAAACCGGGATCCTTGTGCTGTTAGGTGAATGTGTAAACCAGCACTTAAATAAATAAGTAGTCAGTTATTACAGCGTACGATTCAGTCTCGGCCACATCTTCAAAAACACTTCTCCTCTGCTCCTTCAGATTAAAAGCATCACATTTCTGGTGAAGGGTAAAGATTTTTCCTCCTTTCTGGTCTCCGTGGTTACAGTTACTAAACATTGTCTACTTTTATAAAACAAACTGTTTGTTTTTTCTGTGTCAGAACATCGTCTGTATCGACTCACCTGAGATAACAGCCAGTTTGCAGGAGCCGTGCTCCTCCCTGGCGATTCTTTCCGCCTCCTCCATCAGCATCATGCCGAAGCCCTGCACACGTAACACAAATACAAGCGGTTTGAAAACATTCAGAGCTTCTGCGGTTCGGCCGGTGTGGAGAAAAACTCGGAGCGAAACCGTCACGTTCATCTCTGTCGTTGTGCGTGCACGTGTGTGAAAGCGTACGCCACCTGATGCTGGAACTTGCTCGGGTCTCGGCTGCTCACGGGGACCACGCTGCCATACACGTGCAGCTCACGGACAATGGACACGCCTCCTTTGAGCTCCGGGCGGAAGGACTGTGGAGAGCAGCGGCGCAGCCGCAACAGACCAATCAGGATGTCCTGCTCAGGGTCTTCATAAGAGAGAAAGGTCTCCCAGCCGCTGTTGGCCACATAGTCTCTCCGTATCAGCTCCACCTGCACACAGACGCGTGTTAGCGAAAATCAGGAAACCACAACGTCTCCTCGTCTCACGCCGCGAGTGACGGCGTCGGTTACCTGGTAAGGTCGGACTTTGTGGTGGATCTCTTGGATGCCCACTTCCCGGGTTCTGACGTCACGACACTGCAGGCGCACACACACACACACACACACACACACACACACACACACACACACACACACACACACACACACACACACACAAAGTCAATCACCTCTCAGCTGTTACAGCTCATCAGTATAATGTTCCTGCACATGCAGGTGGGGAAAAAATGGATACTGTGTAGCATGGTGATATTTTGTTTGCTAATAATGTATCGATACAGGAACAGCAGAAATCGATACTTTGTTACAAAAAGGTTTTTGTGCTCTGACTTCAGAGCATGTTGATCCTTTTTCTGAGCAAGAATCCTGACATTCCTTCACTGTCCAAATGTGTTTAATAAACATGACAGTTTACTTATTTTAATTTAAGACATGTTTTATTTTAATTAAGTTTAAAACTTTTTTATTTCATGTAAAATTATATTTTGTTTTAATTTACTTTCAAATTCTTCAGTTGCTGAAGGGGCTGCATAGTTTTCATAAACTGCATAGTTCAGAATAGCTATAATTGTACCAGATGGTTGATTCAGTTAAGTTGGACTAGACTGTAATACAAACCGTTCAGTTTGTCAACAATCAAACTGAAATGAGAGAAAGACTGAGTGTGAGACTTTGATATTAGAGAAAATGAATATTGATAAAGTTTACCTTTATGTACAGAATCTGAATATCGCAAAATATTTTTAAAAATTGCAATAATATCATATTGTGCGTTAAGTATTGTGATGATATCGTATCGTGGGATGTATGGTGATTCCCACCTCTACTGTGAAACAGACTTTTATCATCTCAGATTTCTCACAAGTCTGGCTCCACGTCTGGACCTGCAGTCTGACTGCACACAGTCACAAAACGATGGACAGGAAGTCTGACTGTGGGCGGCGGTGTTACCTGATCTAAGCCGCGGCTGAAGCCACAGGTGAGACGTTTTCAGAACGACGAAAAAGCAACACGTCAGCGAGATGTTGCTGGAGGTGTTACCGTGTTAGACCATTAGGGGTCTGGGGGTGTTCGCCTGTTTATCTGTGTATATACTGATCAGCTGGTCAGCCGAGGCGCGTCCCTGCTGGGAGGAGCTCTGTGTGTGCGACACGAATTCAGACCACAGCCTAAAATCAAACTGGAGCCTCGTTGGCACCAGTCCGTCCTCCGCTGTCAGCAGCTGTCTAAGCACAGACAAAGGGCACTTGCTGTTACCACGGTAACCGCGGTGTCTCCAAATGAACCAGGCCTGAAATCTTAAGGATTCGAACTTTAAAGCTTTCTGTTTCAAGGATGGCCAGCTGCGTCTTAAAGGACCATTTCTGCTCATTTCCAGCCTCAAAGTTGTATCCTTGGATTCTAGAGGAGCTCGGCGTCGCAGCGGCGAACGCGACGCATCCACAGGTCGACCACGACGCACCCCCAGGTCGAACATGACGCATCCTCAGGTCGAGGCCAGGAGGAGACTCGAGTCCAGCAGCAAGAAGCGCTGGCTCCGAGCCCGGATAAAGGGGAGGAATCATCTTTCCTAAAATCAAACGGTGACCTCTCGGGAATAAGCACCTCGGCTGTAGAGTCACTGAGCGTGCAGCTCAAACTGATCCGTATTCATCCCGTCTGACACGAGTTATTTGAGCTCCACCTCCTCACTCGAAGGCCAATTTCAGCTGCCTCGAGGTCTGACGGCGGTTTAAAGCCTGAACTACAGACTTCATCACAGCATCAGTTCTGTTTCAAACAGGGCTGAGGGAAACAAAGAGGAGCAGCTTCTGTTTTCAGATTTATTTTTAGCATTAAGAAAACTTTGTGCCGGCTTTCTGCAAACCGGCGTCAACAAGAGAAGGAGGTCAAGTTTGAATAATCACAACATCAGCGCAGAGCCACGTGTGAGAGCGAACGCAGCGTGATTCTGGTTCCTAGCCGCGTGGAGCTCCACACACGACCTTACAGCAGCGTGAGGGTCGTTGGTGTTTGAAGAGCAGCGCAGAGCTGCTGTGTATATTTCTGAGGTGGCGTTTCAGCTCTCGCTGTCTGATAACGGCTGCTTTTTAAACGCAGTCTGTCTAAACGAGGCTCTGTAGCTGCTGACTCTCGCATGTGCAGCCAGCCTGGTGTTTGCAGCTCGGCTGGTTCTAATCTACTTTCTACTTTCCAGCAGAAATTCAATAAATGCTGGAGGAGGCCGGCCGGGGGGGGGACGCAATTCTGTGCTCCAGCAGTCCTGAGCTACACCTGTGTGGCGCTTTAATCTGTCATCTTACCCACAGCAGCTACAGCGGGAAATTATTCTCACAGTCAGCGTTTGCACGTTGGCCGTCGTCGCCACTCGAGGTCAACTCTTCTCCCCTTTTGTCGGATCAAATTCCAGCTGGAAAACACCATTAGCTTCCTTCCTGAAAATACGCTGACGCACAGCACGTCAGGCCTTACAGTCTCACCTCAGTGCCCATGTCCTTCATCCTGGCCAGTGCCAGCTCTCGCAGGTTGCCGTGCTCCACACCAGAGCTCACCAGCGGCATGGGGATGTCCCTGATGGGGATGATACAAGAATGACTGAACAGCAGAGGCACTGTACATCCTGGTGCAGTACTGCACTCGTGCTTTTCTACACTAACAGAATTTATTTTTATACACAAATATCTCTGCTGTCCTGCTTCACGCTCACATTCACACCTGAGGGAAAGTTAGAGTCACCGATGAACCTAACCCCGCCCAAACAAAACACTTTGGGGTTCCTGTAGGCAGTGTTGCCAACTCCTCAGTAAGGAAAATCGCTATTGGTTGTCCTAAAAGTCGCTAGAAGTCGCTAAATGACGTCATCACCTAATTTGCATAATTGGTCATGCTAATGTAATTATAATCTATGTTGTTGGAGAGAGAAATAACATCGTGGAAGAGACATAAAGTGAGTAAAAAACGTCCTAAATGCAGTTAGAGTTTATTTAGAACTACAAATTAAATTTCTTTTAGCAATTATTGTTTTTTGTAATGTCACAATTCCAACCCTGCTCCTTTACCCGGGCTTGGACCGGCAAAAGTGACCCGAAATAGGCACTCTGGTGGAGTTACTGTGTGTGTGTGTTTATAAGTAGTTTTAAACCTTGTGATCCACAAAACAGCATAAGAGGAAAAGAAGAACTGACTGCGTTACAGCACCCGCTGCTTGTTGAGAGTAAAAGCGATATGCGCTTTCACGTCTTTTTTAGCGACTTTTTTAAGAAAAAAAGTCGCTGAGGGTCTGAAGGGTCTGAAAACTCGCTAAATATAGCGACAAAGTCGCTAAGTTGGCAACACTGGCTGCAGGAACCGTTCATCTCCACGTTTTTATTCTTGCACTTCACTCCTGTAGCTTTGCATAAGTCACACCTCAAATTAATTCCTATTAGACGTGTAAAACAGCTGCAGATTCGACTGTAATAATCGTCGCCGACACAAATGAGTTTTTTACATTTGGACTGTACTCAGTTATGGCCCAACAAAGACATTTTGCACACACTGATATTTAATATATTTAAGGAATAAAATACAATTCACTGAATATTTTGCAGTATTTTGATGTTTTTAGCACAAAGTTACCTGAAAAACTGGCCACTGTTCTTTTTCCCCGTTGTGTGTGTGTGTGTGTGTCAGTGCTGGCTGAGCCCATATGTGAGTCACTTCTGACCGCTAACAGCAGCCTCCACAAACCGCTGACTGCCTCTGCGCATTTTTATTACATTCATTCAAACACATCGACTTGTTGGAAACATGCATATTTATGAGTTTAGTATGTTGTTCTATGAAATAACTCAAACAGTCACTGACGGCATCTTTGAGGTTTTCTTCTGATAACAGAGTTTGTTAAACTTCATCACCCTGCAGATGCTGCTCTGACCTGGCTTTAGCCATGTGCACACACAGAATCATGCTCACGTACCATCAAGCGCATCCACTCACCTCTGCACTCGGTACACTCGGGTCCAGGGCGGCACCAGCGCCAGAATCCGAGCCACGAGGTCCACCAGAGCGCTGGGCGTGTAGCTCTTGTACCGGCCGGTCTTCCACAGCTCGTACAGACCCGTGCCTCGGATGACCAGGGTGGGGTACAGTTTCAGTCCATCTGGCCTGAAAGCTGGATTTTCAAAAAACTCCTGGAACAAACAGATTCATGTTGCTCTTTAAACTCAGCGCTTAACAACAGAGAACAATTCACATTAGCATCAAAGTTTTATTCTGGAATAAAGCAGAGAGTTGGTTTGAGCTTCTTGAAACAGAGAAAAGGAGGAGCTGACGTCATTTATGTGACTTTTCCACACGGGTCAAGAAAAACCTCTGCAGAGGCAATGAGCCGGCTGGAAGCAGCATCCACTGACAGTTATTCAGTGGGAGGAAAGAAACGTCTGGGTCTGCGCAGTGAGAGGAGTCGGTGTGATTTCCAGTCATTCTCCTCCCCTCTGCGCTCGCTATCGTGATCAGCACCGTGAAAATCTGGAGTGGAGGCGCATTCTCCAAAATAGGCCGCATTATCGGTATCTCGTAATCTCCCCCTCTCTCGTCACAGCTCATAATCACACGAGGACATGTCCCACACGGCCCTGCAGTGCAGCTGAGGGGAGGGAGGTGAGGGAGGAGGGGGAGCCGACAAATAACAACGCTTCGATACCAAAAGAAGGAGACCTGGGACTGGGGGCGGCGAGTATGCACCTGCTACTGGTTTGGACTGTAAATCACAGCTGCTGTTGGTTGGCAGAGAAGAACCTCGTGAGGATGCCTCCCTGAGAACAGGAGCATCTGCACACAGCAGATAAGTGAGGGAGGAGCTCAGGCTGGGAGGAAGTTGTAATCGAATTTCATTATCAGAACGAGCGTGATGTGCAAAGTTCTCCTGTTGCTGCAGATTTAAACTGGTCCGGATGCTGCAGACAGCAGCGGGACCACAGCAGCCACAGATAACAGGAAGCACGACTGATTGGTCGAGACGAATGCAAACGCAAAAGACAACGAGGAGCCCCGCCTCCGAATGCTCGCAAACAGAGGACCTCAGACTATTATTAGTCTGTAAACCAAAGTGGTGCACAGGGTGGGCCGTTTCTATGGATACGCCGTAATAATATGGGGATGGTTGGTGATATTAACGTCCTGTTTGTGGCACATTAGTATATGTGAGGGGCAAACTCCTCCAGATGGGCGGTGACCATGGTGGCCATTTAGAAGTCGGCCATCTTGGATACAACTTTTGTTTTTTCAATAGGAAGAGGGTCATGTGACACATCAGACTTATTGGTAATGTCACAAGAACAACAATGGTGTGCTTGGTTTCAACGTAACAAGATGTTTTTAAATTTTACAGAACCGCTTACAGCCACGTGAATATTTCTTTACATGAGTTCAGCAGACAGACAGCGGCTGATCCGTCTTTCTGCTCACGTAGTGTCAAGAACCTGAACGAGCTCCCGTGTTTAAACCTCGAGGGGTCGACCGCTTCCTATTTAAACACCTGGGACTGAAGAAGCCCCGTGAACGAGAGCTTTAACAGCCTCCACTCATGATGTACAGTCTGTGCTGCTGATTGATATGGAAACGTTTGCTCAGCTTTTTGTTCTTCTGTTTCTGGCACAAAATGTGGTGAAGACAGAAAATAAGGACCTGCTACAAAGACGTACTCCACAGTTGCTGCTCCAGAGGTTATTAAGCAAACTAAAGTGAACCAAATATGTCCTGAAATATCTTAATGCAAATCCAGGCACTCCTCTCTCTCCCCCACCTTTTCTGATCATTTCCTCTTCCCGTCCTTCAAACCGGCTCTTCCTGGATGCTCCGTCAGTAAGAGCTTTAGCTCGGATCTTTATGGAAAAGCATCCTGAAAAGCTTCGTTTGGATCCTGGAGTGAAAAATTCATATTTTTTACGCTCCACTCACTGGCATGACGGGTGTCATGGAAGATTAGATATGATGAGGAGGAACAAAGGAGAGTCACACACAAGTTGTATAATGTAAGTGTCAGTGTGATAAAAGAGGCAGAGAGGAAGCCGGTGTGACTGGAGGAGACGAGAGGAACGTTACAGCTGGAGAGAGAAGAAAGAGATCAAGTGAGAGACAACGGAGGAGAAAAAGGAGACGCGAGAGAGAAAATACTCTGGAAGAAACAGACGACAGAGAGGACGAGTGGCAGAGGAAATGCTGCAGGGAAGGAAACACAGATGCACACTCGCTTCCTGTCACAGTCCTGCCCTCCACGTTACAGCGTGAGACACGTTCACAGGCACGACGGCTTCAGCAAACACATGTATGTGAGGTTTGCTTTGAAAAGTCCACAGCTGATGTGCACCAGACTGGAGACGCTCTCACGGCTGCACAGCTTCCTTATTCTGCTCAGAGAGAAATCCGACTCACGAGTCGCTCCACTCAGACATTTGCCATATAATCATATTTGAAATGAAGTCCTCCCTGCATGAAGGCGAGGATTGTAGCATCTGCCAATAAACTCCTCACACCTTCACAATAAAAGCAGAACTTCTGTGAAGGAAAGTGGGAGATATCAGAGACCAATGTTACAAAACATGACTACTTCCAGTTATTGCTGCCAGAGCTGTTCTAGGATAGAATAGAATAGAATAGAATAGAATAAACCTTTATTATCCCACCGTTGAGAAATTTGGGTGTTACACAGCTGTTATAGAAGGGCGAATATAAACTATAGAAGGAAGAGCAGGAAGATTAAGAGTAAGAGTGACCTCCTTCCTGTAAAAGCCTGTTGAAGGAGCCGCTCAGTGCTCACACCGGCTCGTCAGGGGTGGGCTGCTGTGTATGCTCACTGGAGGCTACGTCCACACTGGCCCGGATAGATTTGAAAACGCTCCGCGTCCACACTAGCGTTTTCAGTCGTTTTCACAGAGTTGTGCGTCCACATTGAAACGGCTGAAAACGCTCACGTTCCAGTCCTGCACATGCGTGAAACACAAGAAGATTCGACCTGCCTCATTTCTGTCTGCTGTTTATTTACTTTCCGGCTCTTTGAAACGTGGCGGCAAAATGTGGAGGAAAAGCAGCGAGTTTTTAAATGGACTCACAATGAGGTGGAGTTGTTGCTGCGAGTAACACAAAAGTACAAAGTTGCAAAAGCGAGTGAGAGTTAAAGGATTTGAAGAAAAGCTCTCTGGAGCACGTGCAGACTGATGTTAATCTTTAATAACGAAACAGCTGCTGTATAACGCTATCTTAGTCATAAAACATGTTTTAGAAAGTCTTTGTTTGTTTTTCGCACTGCACGTTAGGGCTGGGTGATATGGCCTAAAATTCATATCGCGATATAATTTGAAGCATGTGCGGTAATGATATATATCACGATATATTCTTTTCTTCTGTATAACGTATTTTCCACACTTAAAATCCTTTAATATTCTCAAAAATCGAGAGTGTGCCTTATGTATGAATTCGGGTTGTGCTTACTGACCTTGAACCGATTTTGGCTGCAGAAATCGGTAAAAATGTTTTAGTACAACTTTGGTAAGTCGCACTGCTGATGGATTGTCAGAGCATTACGGCTGCCGTAGTGAGGAGCTTCACGGAGTAATCTGGGTCCTAAACTCCGTCAGATTCAGGTCCCAAAGTCAAACGAACACTGAGAGTTAAAACGAGTTAAATTCTTTAATCTTTAATTAAATCATCAGCGTTGCTGCTTTATCAGGTGTAACAATTAAGTTTAACATCCATGAAAACAGAATTTATTAAATTTAACGGAGTTAGAAGTTAGCAGGAAGTTAGCTCGCTAGCTTCCACCTAAACATTTCATACCATGTTCTGACTGAGAGATTTTTGAAGCTAATTCAAACGTACAGCTCTGCTATCACTTCCAACGTAAATAAAGACAGAAAACTAAACAGCAGTGGCGTTTGCAGGGTTACTGAAGTTGGACTACCTGGTATATAATGATGTGCTACGTGATTGCTAGCGACACAGCTATGTTAGCATAACATTAGCACAGTGAAGCTGGAGGATGAGCGCCAAGTTTTTTTTCCACTCATTAAAAGTTAACGTGAGGGATTCTGGTGGTCAGAGACAAATGCAATCGCATAGCAGGATGCTATACACGGGCCAAACTTCAGTCAGGAGAACAACTGAGATTATTCATCCACAATACGAGGTTAGTTATTAATATATTGCAACAACATGAGAACAGAGCAGCTGCGAGAGAATTCAACATTAATGAATCAATGTTATGGAAGTGGAGGAAGCGCAGTTTTTGGCTTTCCCCATAATTCAACAGTGCTTCATCTCTTTGCTGTGACTGTCGGCATAATTTGCAGATGGTAATGGTTGTAGCCGCTGCGATGCTTTCGACCAAAACAGGCGCAGCTTGATGACATCATCAACATGCGCTGTCGCGATAGAGCGGTATAGTCAAAATCTCTATCATTGGCCAAATTTATATCGTTTCTATCGTATATCGTTTCTATCGCCCACCCCTACTGCACGTGGTTGGAAAGACAATAAAGCCACTGGACCTGTGAGAACCAAACAAACTGCCCACATCACGCTGTGCTAATCTCAGAGCAACACGGCAGTTTGGGATCATCTCTGTATCAGATTCTCCTTCAAAGCGAGCCGCGTGTCAGACGCAGCAGTTTAAAAACGAAACACAAACACGGTTTAATTATCAGGTACGAGAGAGCAAATCAATATCACTGCTGGTTCTTACACAGCCAGTGTCATATCACCTGCACCGATTATCATATCTGCTCTTCTCCTTCGTTGCATTTTCATCACCTGATTTCAAAACAAGTGGGATGAGCTCAGAGCGCACGCGGCTTCAAACAGAGTCGTCATTTACATCCTGCAGTCTGGCGCTCTGGGAAGGCAGCGCGTCTGATTCTGCGCATTCAGCCATGTTTCCAATCACAGCAGCAAACCGAGCCCGCCGTTGAGTGGCATCTGACAAGACTTCCATCGACTGTGAGTGACTGTCGCCGTCTTCTCCGGGTCTATTTTGAGACGCTGCACGTGGGACATACTCGGTACTATCGCACTGTGATGACGCACGCTGCTGCCATGCAGAAGAGGGAAGGTCTGGCTACTTATTCCACCAACAATAAACCTGATGATCGACCAAACGTGCAACGTCGACACACTTCTGTCCGCTTACAACTTTTCTTATGAAGGAAACCCATAAAAATATCCAATCAGGGATTCGATCCTGGCCAACGCTGAGGTCCAAAATGATCATGTGACCAGGAGCTTTCTGTATGTTTTGTCTTTAACCTTCAGTTGAAATATATCAGTGGTGACACCTGTCATCGTTTTAATCAAACCATCTTTTAACATTCAGTCAGTGCGAAACGTGACACGGCCGACAAACGCTGACCGCCATATTTGTGCAGTCAGCGAGGCGGAGCCTGTACTTTTTTTGTTTAAAAAAAGAAGACGAGGATCACAGAAGTAAAATTTAAAACATAATAATGATTCAAAATTATGCAAATTACACAGGAAGTTGCCCCTCCCCCCTCTGCTCCTCAAGCACAAGGGTTCACTTCAAAGAGCCGGCTCTAAGAGGCGGTTCGTTCATCACTACGCGGCGGTCTGCAGCTGGACGCTCGTTAGCACGGGCAGCGAGCTCTCACTGTGGAAGTAAAAGCTGCGTCTTTGAAACGTGTCGTTTGAGCAGGAAGCCACAACTTTTAATTTGAAGTCTGTGTCTCACTTTTTGGAGTTTCACCATCATCTGATGTTTCGTGAGTGTTTGCAGAGCGGTCGGCACCTCCATCCAAACCGTGGCGATCTGCTGGTGACCGAAGCAGTCGAGAGGACGCTTTTGGTGCAGCACCTTCTTATTCAGCCTGACAGCACAGCTACTGACCTCCAGCAACCACCAACCAGCTGCTCGCTGAACGCACATTTCTCCATAGCCACCAACGAGGCCTCAAAAGTAATGCGATTACTGTAAGGACTCACAACATTTCCTGTATATGCAGAAGACAGGGATTCACAGCGCCGTACAAGCAAAAGGCTGCCATCATTTAACCTCCAAAATCAAGTCGCCCCGGTTGGGAGCGGTTCCCTCTTATTGACAAATACCGATAACCTACCAACCCTCTCGTTCCTCATTCTCACCTTCGGCTCAGATTAACGGTAAAACTGCGCTAAAGAAAAAGAAAACGCTCACAATGAACTGCTCCACATCCCTCTCCATGCCCACGTTCGGCAGGTCTGGCATCATGTGGGCGACCACTTTGAAGCCGGCGTCCTTTGCCAGGTGGAAAGACTCGCACACAGCTCGCACCGTGTGGCCTCTGCACAAACACACAAGCAGAGAGTAGCTGTTAGCCTGCAGGCTGAACCCATCAATAATAATAATACTGTATACTTTATTGATCCCCAGTGAAGCAGTGGGCAGCCACTAAGCAGCGCACCGAGGAGCAGCGTGCTCAGGGGTACCTCAGGGTAGCCGTTCAGTGGATTCGAGCCCCCGACCTCCCGATCGCGGGGCCACCGCTCTACCTACTGAGCCATCCCTGCCCTGCTGTCACATCACTTCTACCCACGGACCTGTTGGTGTCGCGGGCCACGTCTTCATAGACGCTCTGGACTCCGATCTCCAGCCGGGTGCATCCGTAGCCCAGCATGTCGCTGAGGTGCCGCTTCAGGCAGTAGTCGGGCCGCGTCTCGATGGTGATCCCCACGCATTTGGTATTACTGCGCTCCGAGTACCTGAGGAGAAAAACATTCCCGGTTACTGATGTCGTTTCTGCTCATTAGGGGTTTTTAAAATATGGCTTTCATGTCTGTGTGATAATGTCTTTTTAATTTCACTATTTAGTCTCACAGAGTCTAAATGTTTGAGTTGCTCCATATGAAGGAAACATATTACTGGGACCATTTAGCAACATCAATTTACAGGCTGCGCGTTTGCTCGGCTCATTATGCCGACGGTTAACACTAACCTCACATTAAAGACACACTGATTAATCCAATAAAGAAAATGCATGACAGGGGGAAATGCTAAATGAGACATTAACAAGTGTTTTGTTTGCAAGTCACTGACACTTTACTGGGTGTGATGGGGATCTACTTATTAAGAGATGTGTTTGGTCCGACTGGATTCCAGCGTTTTCTTTGAAGCTGGTTTTCAAATGGATTCAACAAATACATCTGCCAACTTCTGACATCATTCAAATATATTCTGAGGCTCTCTGGGTTATAAGAGGCGGAGACGCGGGAGCAGTGCATGAGTCAGAGCAGCCATTGGCCGAGTAACATAATGAAGCTTGTGCTTCGTCCAGATAAAAATCTGCTTTTTTACAAACAATCCAGCGAATAAACTTGGATTCAGATCTCTCTGCCACGAAGTCCGTGAGTCTAATCTTTCTGCAAAGTCCACAAACACTTTCAGTGAAATCTAAACTGTCCTGCTGAGACTTTCAGATCTGACTGAACCTGATAGCATCGTGTTCATATTAAACTTTAGAAAGTCCCGACTGGCTCGTCCCTCTAAACCACAGGTGTCGAACTCCAGGCCTCGAGGGCCGGTGTCCTGCAGGTTTTAGATGTGTCCTTGATCCAACACAGCTGATTTAAATGGCTAAATGACCTCCTCAACATGTCTTGAAGTTCTCCAGAGGCCTGATAATGAGCTAATCCTTTTATTCAGGTGTGTTGACCCAGGGTGAGATCTAAAACCTGCAGGACACCGGCCCTCGAGGCCTGGAGTTTGACACCCCTGCTCTAAACAATAACATTCAATCAGACCCTTTGTTTGAATCCTTTATCATCTGTTTCTTTATGATTTTCAGGGCTGTGTGAAACATCTCGAGCCTCATTTCTTTCTGAGCTGCAGAGATTTGTTGAAATCATGAAATCACAGGACATGAGGCAGAAACGTTTAATGATCTTCAAAGTGAATATTTGGTGTGACCACCTTTAGTCCGCTTTACGCTCTGCATCTTTTCCATGTCAGTAATATTTGGAACAACGTGCAGAACGACCATAAAACCCATTAAATATCAACAGCAGGCCACACTGCTCACTGAGCATGCCATGTGACCCAGGCTGATTAATAAAGCAATAAACAACAACAAGGACGCGCGAGACGGCGAACAGAGCAACATGTGGCGCAGCGCCTTCACTCGACTTCTACAAACGTCATCGAGACAGAAACAACATCGAGTCCAAACTTATCTGAGTGACTGATCGAAAACACACAGGTGCACACACACACACACACACACACACACACACACACACACACACACACACACACACACACACACACACACACACACACACACATCTTCTCGTGACACTGGCCAGGTGTCGTTCTCTCCACTCCAGCTGCTCTGATGACGATTCGCTGCCTTCACTCGGCTCATATTGCTTCAGACTCTGTATCTGCTGGCAGTAAACGTCCATCTTTTACAGTCTGCTGGCTGATTTACACCAATTACAAGAGTTTATGCTCCAGAGAGAACGATCAGATTGTGTGAGATGAATCAATAAAAAGTCTATTATCTCGGGCGATTATCTCGAGGTATCTCACTGCTGCGATCCGATCAGGAGCAGGGTGAGAAGCAGAGACATCAAATGCACACGACTTTTTCAAACACACACACACACACACACACACACACACAGATAAGGGCAGCCAAACCGAGTGTTTCCTGCTTCCTGAGACGCAGCCACAGCAATTACCGTAATCCCAGCATCTTAACAGAGCATGCTGATAGAAGTGCAGATTCACACTTTCACACACTTCCCGCAAACACACTCGTGTACACACATGTGTACATCAGAAGAGACACGCAATCGCACAAACTAGCCTCTCGGGCCTAATCGGACTGTAGGAGAGCAAATAGCTCCTGCACACACAGGCTGCTTCAGACAAACACATTATTTGGTCCAATCGTCTCAATAAACCCGACTCAGAATCTTCTCCAGTCATCTTGGCGTTTCTACTCATCCACACTGAGCAGCTGCGCGACAATTTCATTCAAAACTGGCCCCAAGTGGCCGAGCGAGCAATCGTAAAAGCAGAGGACTCGTCAGAGTCCTCTGCTTTTACGATTGCTCGCGATTGCTCGCGACTTTTACGATTGCCCGCGCTCACTCCTTTCACCCGAATCCTGAATGAACTCGTTCAACAGTTTAATGTGTGGATGCAGGGCATGCTGGGAGAATCACAGTCATGCTGCACTGGCTTCATGTTTATCTTTCAGCTGATTATATAAACGTGATGAAGGTTCACACGTTTGGTGACACACACACAAGGAATTAGCAGCACGGTGTGCAGCGCCGCCTCTGAGGCGTGATGATGTACAGCAGCAGCCACAGGTTTGGACACACCTTCTCATTTACTGGTTTTACTGCTTCCTACATTGTACAAACTGAAGACATCAAATATATGAAACCAGATCTTTGGAGGAGGAGAAAAAAAATGTTAAATAACTGTAAATATGTTTTATATTTCAGATTCCTCTGAGCTGCCCTTTGCCTGTTTTGGCAGGGCTGCAAACCTGAGATGTTTCACAGGTCAGGGGTCATATGTGGAGTTTCTTGCTAAAACTTTGAATGTGTCCAAGTGCAGTCACAAAAACCCTCGAACGCTACGACCAAACTGGCTCACATGTTTATAAAAAGGAAGCCCAGGAGTCCGTCTGTTGCTGAGGATCAATTCAGCCTCAGAAACTGCAGGTTAGCAGCAGCTCAGATAGACGCCACAGAGCTCCAGCAGCAGACACATCAGTTCAGAGGAGACTGTGTGGATCAGGCCTTTATGGTCAAACAGCTGCTGAGAAACCACGACTGAGGAAAAGCTTTTTATGACGCTCAGAGCAGTAATCAAAGCAAAGGGGCTGTTTTAAAGAAGCTAAAATATAAAACAAGTTTTGGGTTATTTCACACTTTTTTGATTCAATCGAGAGAATCTACAAAGTAAATAATCATGAAAATAAAGAAAAACCATTAAATGAAAAGCTGCGTCTGGGCAATCAGCTGATCCACCTCCTGTTGCCTCAACATAAACGGTCTCAGCGGAGGAGACCGTCTCTTCTCTCCCGCCGTCTCTCAGGGTCACAGTACAGGAGCCATTGTTACACAGGAAACGGGGAGAAAAGGCCACGTGACACAAGAGCGGCACTAAAAAACTGGCTTATCGAGTAATAATCCAAATGTAAAAGTTACGTTTCAGATCACCACCAAAACATACAGAAGAGGTCAAACAAAACAACGGGTGACAGAAAATCTATTAGAAGACTCAGACTGCAGGTCAGACTCAGGGAAATAGTTTGACTGATGTTAAACGGACAGAAAGAATAAAATGAGATGATCAGAGAAGCTCAGTGAGTTCAGGAAATACTGACAATGGTAAAGTAGCGCCCTCTTGTGGTTACAACCCTTACACATGTTCTGAAACTCCGATGGTAAAAACCCTGCAGCTGAGGTCAGAGGCTGCAGCGGCGAGTGGCCGTCAGGGAAACAACTGGACGTCCAACCAGGGCCCTGCTGCCTACAGCAAACACCTGTCTAATGATCACTGCAGGAATCAACACATCCCCGCATCAAAGACGTCAGCCGCTCATCTCTGCATCCTTCGCTGCGAGCTTTTTGAAACCAACATGAAATCCAACCTTTAACTCTGACATCACGTCATTGGAGATGTTCTCACCTGCAGGCATTTACTTTTCACCCACGCATGAAGGGTCCAAACATGCTCCTGCTGTTATTCTCAGTGGTTCTCGCATACGTGACCGTTCTAACATCCTTCTGTTATCAGGAGAGATCCTACTGTGTTCTGCTCTTATCGTGAGACACAGACGCCTGCCAGGCTGTTCATTAAATACCTGACAGCCTCAGCCACGCTGTTAGAGGTGTGTCCTGACAGGGCGTCGTGGAGGTTTCTGATGAAGTAGTCTCTGTAGTCCTCAGGCAGAGCCATGAAGGTCCCGCCCATCACGATGAACTCCACCTTGTCCACGCTGTGGCCCAGCTGCTTCAGCTGCAAATCACACCGAGGGTTGGGCACCATTAAAGCAATGCACTTATCTGCAGCTTCAGCTAAGTGCAGCAATGCACCATCATTCAGCAGAACAATCATTGTGTTCCCTCAAACACTTCACTGTAATTAAACTTTAAACAGCTGGTGCACATGAACCGACCCCACAGGCATGGAAAACACTAAAACTGTGTCCAGTTTAAAAACAGACCCACGTGAACTGTTCCAATGAACGACTTTGCTGCAAAGCACTAATGGGCCCATAAATTTAAATAATGGCATAATTAGGGTCAGTGAAAGCCTCGGCACTCATTACAGCACACTAAATATATCACCACCGGCTGATTTGTGGAAACGGCTCATCTAGAGACGACATAAAGAGACCAAATGCAGGCGGGTCAATCGAAACACCTGATTAAGGTGCTTCCTGCTTCTGTAATTTCAGGAAAAGCCAAAATAACACGAATAATCAAAACAATGTCCATTTTTAAAAAGTACACCGTAGAAAATCACGGACCTGCTCCACTCGATGTCGGGTCTGTAGGTAGGGGTCGTAACGAGCTCGGATGGCTCTCATGGAAGTCGGCTGTCAGAGGGGAGAAGCAGGAGGGACGTTTAACGTTTGCTTACATAAAGACAGACATGGCGTTCCACAGGGTTCTGTGCTAAGAACCTTACACACCCGATTTCTGGTTAAATTAAAAAACATGGCTCAAAGTATCAATGCACAAAATATGAAAACGTGATGTATGTGGATGGCATCACTCTGTGTCCATTAAGCTGAATGTTATGCTCTTGTTCACCTGCACAATATCTCTGCAAACATCCTGCCTCATGATGCTGAAGGACTACTTCCTGTAACTGTAACTTCTAGGCTGGATTACTGTAATTATGATGACGGGTTTATACCTCTGGGTTCTTCACTGTAGGGAAGTCTCAAACACGCCATCATAACGTGATGTGAACTTCCCCACAAATGTAGCTACACGTGTGTGTCGAGGCACATGTGTATAAGTTCTGGTCTCTACACAAACACAGCGAGAGCGCTGCCACGAGTCAATTTTGTCCGTAGCTTTTCTAAACCGGCTCCAGGATGAATCCAGAATTCGTTTTTAAGTCTTTGTCCTCACAAAGTCCTGGATGATCAGGCAGTAAAGACCTCGCAATAACATTTTATTCTAACGAGCACGTTGCTCTCTGCTTGTTTGTGGATTTTAGAGTTTCTGACAGTAGAATGGGACGCAGAGGCTGCTGTGGAAACAGCTCCCAGTTTGGGTTGAGGAGACAACTTATTTACTTCATCAGGCTTCAAACCTTCCATGCAGGCATACACAGTAGATGAAAATCAAGGTGCTTCACCTCGTAGCCAGTGTAAGACTGTGTGGAGTACTCAAAGTCGGAGTCCGGTCCACCAGGACAGTAGCTGCCGGAGTAAAAACAAAACACTGATTATTAATAAACTCCTGTCAGCACTCAAACACGTCAAAGCTTTTACATCTGCCTGGCTTTAGGGTTTGTTCTGGCACCACAGTGTGACCACTAAAATACTTACACAACACTGATGCTGCTCATACTGAAACAGCTCAGAGATGAAACATGTCCTCACAGATTTTCATCAAAAAGCAAAACTTACACACAGATGTTGCCTGTAAAGCTGATGTGAGGACATCGATGAGGTTTGCACATCACAGCTACGACTGCAATCTGCAGTAAAAACACAAGTTATTAAATCTGTTAGGTATTGTGAGAGATCTTCACTGTCCATCTAAAGCTGAGCTGAAGGATTCAACCCCATCAGTGTTGTATGCTGTACTCATACTATACCAGACATAAACACACACATCTGCTAACATGTGACTCCAAACTATTACTCAACGAGCCACTTAGTGCATTTTATTTCAGCCTCACTGAACCTTAACCTGAAATATCAGAGATATGGACGGCAGAATAAACACAACGTACCCCGCTGGCAGTGCGGATGGGTTTGGCCTTTAGTTTGGGCACCAGCGCTCGACGGTATTGCGGTGGAACAGCTGCGATGATATCCACCAATCGGGGCTGAGCTTCAAGTCCATATTTAGCTGAGGCCTGAGTCTTAACTCTGTTTGAAAACACAAAATGCAACTCGCTTAAAACTCACCTGGAACTGAAAATTGTACAAAAAACTAATTAAAATTGTTCTTTAATGCAAACTTATTTTGGATTTGATGGCACAAAAAGCTTTTTTAAAAAAAGTTGGAGTAGGCACAGGTTTCCCACTGAGGAGATCAACGGCTCGGGTGTTGACAGGAAGAGGTTTCTCGTTGTTCCTCGATGTGCTGCGTTTCAGCTGCTCCTTTGTCATATTAATTATTCAATAATGTGCTAATGTCTGTTGCACATTGTGGTCTAGCGTTGTCTTGCTTGACATCTGGATGACAGCATTGATTCCTTCAAAATCTCCATGAATCACATTGCATTGAGCGGCTCCTCACAGATGTACACGTCACCCATGCCAAGTGCACTAACGCACACACACCAGGTGTTTGGTTGTGAAGTTTGCATGAACAACAACAACACTGGGTCCTCTCCTCATTGGCCCAGACTACAGCACTGCAGCACTAGACTAGAGTCTTAATTATTGTAATATGCAGCCTATGTAATCTGCACAGTAATCACATGACTGTTTCCTGCAGCTGATACCAATTTCTAATCTTCTGTGACATGGAGGGCTTACACGTGCATTTGTGCAATAGCCCAACACAGAAGATGGTCATCGCTGTTGAGCTGTCCATAAATAAACTACAGTGCACATTTTTAGAATAAAGACATGTGTCCGTGCAGCAGTTCAGTGGAGCTCTGTGCCAAAGAGCATTAAGACTAATCTTCACGTACACAGAGGGTAGACAGTTAGTGGGACCAGTTCATTGTTGCACACGCTGTATGTCTACTGTATCGTTGATTACTTACTTGTTAAGATTGATGTCTTTTCCCTTCTCGTGGGCTTCAACCAGCTGCTTGATGACATCGGCAATGGTCATCATCATCAGCTCGGCTCGGCTCAGGTCACCTGACCAAGAGCAGCATAGTGAGATTACTGTCATTACAGTGAGAAGGTTTATTCGCAGGTTATGTAAACACAGCTTTATAATGTGCAGGAGTCCAAATTGTCAAATGCAGCTTTACGGAGTGAATCGCAGTCCAGTATGCAGTGTAACGGATCTCTGTGAAAACGAGAAAAGTTGCTGAACTCTTCTCTGCCGAGTTATGCAGCTTCTGTCATCATCTTATGGGACCTGCCGTTAGCATTAGCTTTAAGCTACAATCACCCTCAGCACTTTAGAAAGCAGTTTGCGATGTTTAAAACGCTTTGCCACACACTCACTCTTTTTCTTTGGCTTCCCCATTTCCTTCGTTAGTCACCTAGTCCAATTATTTACGAAAGGAGGTCTGTTAAAAGTGCTTCATCTGTCTTTAAAGCCCGACAGCACTCTGGGGTAACAGTAAACAACTCCACGTTGCGACCGAACACGGCACCTGTCGTGCGGGGATAGCGGCTGTCGCAAAATGACGTAAACACACTTTCGCAGTGTTTAACCTGTCATTTATTGACGCGAAAATCTGTTCATGAGTAAAACAACGCCAAGTTTGGCTTATTTAATAGCGAGTGGGGCTGTTTCGCTAAATCATCCCAACATGCGCAGCTGGAAGGAGACGCGCAGACTCTACGACAGCTGCGACCACAGAGCGGCGCTCAATCCCGTCTCATAGCGACGGTCCGCGTGTGCGCGGAGCAGCTGACGGACTTGGAAGCTCTCTGACTTAAGTCTCGCAGCAAATCCCTTTAGCTGCGAGCTGACATGGCTTGACTGATTCCTGCGGGAAGTCTTCAGGAAATGCAACAGGTGGAGGAGCTGTGGTTGTGAACCCTGGACCATCGTAAGTGTTTCTTAGACCTTAAAGAGGCTTTCCACGCTGCTGTGTACAAGTGCCGCTTACTTTTATCGGCGGTAAATGTGGAAGTATTTAATCCTGTGCGCTGCTGTCATGCAGCCCTCATTAGCGTGCCCGGCTAGCTGCTGTGTGTCACTACTTGAAGGTGCCTGAGAGGAGAGGAGGGAGTCGGACGGGCGAACCACTGCGCACACGGTTAGTTTGCTACTCTGAACTATGGAGGGTTTATTTCTTTTATTTTACTTACCTTGTTATCTTCTCACGGTAGACTTCACCAGTCTGGAGTTAAAGTGATTTAGAAAATGAACGCAGTTTAATCGCTGTGTTCAGGTGTCACTCGGATAAATAAGTGTTATCTCACAATGTGTGATATTAAGTACACGCCAAGTCATTTCACGGGTGTTTTGGTTTGTTTTAAATTCATGTGACGCAGGTCAGGTGCCACCATGGATGACAACAGTGTCAGTGACTCCAATGTAAAGGTGGCTGTTCGTGTGCGGCCAATGAACAGGAGAGGTGAGTAAAACGGCTGCACTCGCAGGTTTCAATGAAGCCTTTTAAAGGCAACCTTCAAAGGGAAGTATCAGCCCTGCACTTCACCCATATCTGAGTTTGCTCTCGTTCAACTTTTGGTAAACAGTAAGGCTCAGTGCAGGGTTAGGTTTCCCCTCAAGCTCTGAAGTATACACGCACTTCTTATGTCTTTAAGCTTTGAATTCAAACATCGCAGAGACGTGTTTTGCGCACTGTCACTGGCCTAAATACTTCTGACAACAGCTGAGTGTCAGCTAACTGCAGCAGCAACTTTTGAACTTTTAAGTGTAGCTATCACTGTCTGATTAAGAGCCTCAAATGAAAGCTGATAATAAAGCATTTTAAAAGATAAAATACAACCTTGTGACTCATATGCCCTTACACCTACTCTGACAGGAAGTTGCTGCTCTGTCTCCGCCTTAAAATCCTTCCCGTGCAGGTAGGAATGAGGAAGAGAAGGTGTGAGCCTGGTTTTCCTTAGTGTCTGCACAGGGAGTCGTAAACTGGTCGTAGTGTTTGTGCAGGCCTGGATGAATCAGCCTCAATAAAACCTCTTCCTGCCTCCCTTTGTTGGCCTGTGTAAAGCTTATGGACACACACACGCATGCATGCCACCTGTTACTCTGCAGAGTGACTCGTCACTTTTAGGGAAAGTTATGACACCCAGTTTATGAGCTTCTGCTTTTAAACATTATGAAGACTGTGCAGCTTGTTTTTGGACATTTCACATGTTGTTTTTCTCCACTATCCAGAAAAAGACCTGAAAACCAAATGTGTGGTGGAGATGGATGGGAAGCAGACAGTCCTGCATCCAGCCCTCACCAGTATGAGCACAGCAGACCCCCGGTAAGCTGTTACATGGAAGGAAGTAGTCGTGAGTTTGAAGCCAACCTGTTTAAATTTCAGACACTTTGTGGTTTATTTTTTTCTCTGTTCCACTTTCACCACAACATCTAATCCTGCGTTGATCCTGTCCACAGTGGAGCCTCCCTGGTCAGCCAGTCAGTTTCTTGAGCTTCATCTCTTTATCAGGAAACATTGTTGAGCAGATGTGTCGGCTTGAGTCGCGTTGCTGGGGATCATCAATCCGATGACATCACACTAAGTAAACTTTAGTTAAGCAGCACGCCACGACTTGTTCAGCTGTGTTTCAGACGCGGTGATGGTGGAGCGTGACTTGGAGCTTGACCATAGGTGTGCTTCACAACGTGTTAAATTGAAATTTGCAGCATGGATCTAATAAACTGTTTTTTCTGTAGACTGATGATAAATCTTTGGCTGTGATTCAGAGCTGCAATTCCTTTGCTACTTCCTACCGTGCGATGTCGCTGTCACGATAGCCGCTGAAGAACATCCAGAGATTTAGGTTTGCGTCTTGTCCGCCGTCAGCAGGGACGGCTCCTTTGTTGGATAAGTATTGTCTCAGTGAATCAGCACCATACACACAGCGTCCAGGTCAGAAATGTGAGGCCAGTGCAAAAGTGGTGAGCAGGGCGTCGACGAGCTCTGTGAACGTTTCCTGTTTCTGTGAGTATTGACATCGTGGACGTGGCTCCACAACGTGAGATGATTGAAAGGCTGCCGCCATGTGAGGCCACCAGGTTCTCAGCTTCTCGGTCACATTAACCGAGCTTCATGCTGCATTTCTATTGGTTGGTTTGCAGAAGCAGAAGTTGTAATATGTGAATGTGACGACCAAAGTCACGTTCAGATGCACTCACCGATACAGCCACCTACATTTCTCACACTGACCCCCCCCGTGTGACCCCACAGAGGTCACACAGCCATTGCGGCAGCTGCAACGATCTCCTGGTCCAGCCGGAAATCCTACGTTCATGCTATCAGGGTAAAACCATGACATCATCAGGCCCTCTGCCTTACACAACAACTCTCTTCTCCTCATCTCTACATTTTAATGACTCTCCTGTTTATGAGGAGCTGTTTGCATTGGACAAGTGCAGACAGTTCAGTGAGATTCCTGGCTGTGCGTTGTGATGTGTATACAATACCAGGACTGACTGTATCACAGATTCACTCATTTAGTTACCGTCAGGTGAGTTTGGAGAGGATCTAACCAGCTTTTCAGGTTGGAAAAAGGCTCAAATCTAAAGCTCCACCCATCCTCCGTGGAAATCTCCCTCCGTGTCTTCGGCATCGTTACTCTTTACAAAGGGCGTGTGTCCGGCTCAGCCCTGCTCAGGTAGTCTGGCACACGTTTGAAGGAAGAAGCAAAGGGGAATGGTGTTTTCTGTAACTCCAGTCGTGTTTATGATGTCACACTGGTGCAGCGCGTTGCTGTGCACACAAAACTGTATTTGTTTTGATGGTTGAGTTTGCAGACCGATCCTCGTGTTGCAGTGAGCCGGACACTGAGATGTTCCCTGGAGGCCCTCGTTCAGGTTCCCCTGCTCAGCATGTGCCTCAGGGCAAACATGGATAAGTGAATCACTGCCTTTGTCAGGAGGAGTCTCATGTTTCACTGTGATTCTTTGCATTTTTTCATGCGTGTGTATCCGTGTGTTTCTTCTGTCCTGACACGCTTCAGCGCCGCTGTGTTTCCTCATTTGGGGCTCGGTACGAACACGTTTTACAGGCTGACAGAGGTCAGACGGGAACGGTGGTAAACTCATCTTTAACTCATGATAGATTTTACATGAACAAACTAACAAGAATCAACAGTATTGTTACTATAGAAGTGAACTTTATTCTTCCCAATGGAAGGCTTGACCTAATTTATCCAGTCGGTAAATTTGGTCTTTACAAAGCTTCAGCATTTCACATAATCTTCTCAAGTCTCGCGGACGTCTCCAAAACTTCCTGCTGACTGGAGTTAAACTGCTTTTTTAGCCTCTGTGGCCCAAACTGGTCTCCAGTCCTACCACTGCTGTGTCAATGGGACGTTACAAACGCTGCAGTCATTGTAGCGTGATGCTAATACGTTGGATTGTGACGCACAACCTGATGTTCAGCCTGGTCGCACTGTCAAACGTACAAATGCACACGATTGTTGGATTTGTATAAAATATCTGTATAACTCAATGTTGGCACTGACAGGGTGTTGATGCAAAGGCTGATCATGATTGGTCAGCTCCTGTAGGAGGGAACACATGCTACCATCATTATACAGTAGGATCATAATAAAGGGTGTAGCTGTAAAGCGATGATAGTGCCTGTTTAAAAAGCCTAAAGTGGCAGACCGGCGTGATCAGCTGATTTGATCACATTAGCCGTTTGCAGGTGTTTTGCTGTCAGCGTCTCTAACAGACGATTGTTTCGTGTTCGGCCAAAGTGTGGAAAGCATCAGCATCTGTGTCTGTAGTTCTGCAGTTTCCCTGTTTGCTGTGAAGAGGACGGCCTCTTCTGTGAAGTCTGTGCTCGGTCAGCTCACTGCCTGATGGTTCAGCTGATTTGCTTCAGGGGTGTTAATGTGTCCCAGCAGCCGGGGAGGCTGCAGCCCAGCAGGGCTGTCAGATTAACGAGGCCCTGTTCCTGCTTTAACCTCCGTGGACCTGCTAGGAGGTTAGGACGTCCACATATGTGGACGTCACATTTTGGGTTATTTAGACCAAAATACTCAGTCTTGCTCTTCGAGAGCCTGATATCCACTTACGAGGACATTATGCTGCTACTGTTCTATCGAAATTTAAATTAATATCCTGATATGTGGCTCTGATTTTTCTTAGAAACACAAATTAGGTAAAAACAAAAAACCTGTTGATTCTTTGTTTTTCGGTTCATCAGGTCCCGATCAGCCCAAATATCAAAGAGAAATTAAAATGCTGCTGAGGAAGAGTTCAGGTCTGAGGAGGTTGATGCTGTGGGAGGACTCAGTTATTTTCATGAAGTTCCTCGTCTGCTCTAAGAGAACATTTAATATATAAGATCTGATAAGAAAACACCACCTGGGATGATTTTAAAACTTCATGATTTAATTTTGTGTCTTCACTATGACGTCTCCATTTTTTATTTGTAAATACTGGTTGTATGAAGCCAGACTTTGATCACAGACTTGCTGACGTACCGTCGTCCTGCTTTAGTGATTCCAGTTATCTCAGGAATGTCCTCACGTCCCAGGAGAGAGCAGGACTACAGGCTGCTGTCATGGACCAGCCGAGTCTCACACAGGGAGGCCTTGTTGTGTGTGTGTGTGTGTGTGTGTGTGTGTGTGTGTGTGTGTGTGTGTGTGTGTGTGTGTGTGTGTGTGTGTGTGTGTGTGTGTGTGTGTGTGTGTGTGTGTGTGTGTGTGTGTGTGTGTGTGTGTGTGTGTGTGTGTGTGACCTTTACTTTTAGTGACTCAGTGTGGCTCAAAATGCTGCCATATTGTTGCGTGTCAGACTTGTGTGTTGTCAGTGTTGTTTTGCTTGTATGGGGTGATTGTGCTGTTATGTGATTGGCTTGTGCTTCCTCCTGTGTGGCGGGCACGTGTGCTCCCTGCAGTTTGACGCTCAGGCTTTGGTTTGAGTGCAGTGAGCAGGTTGGTGGTTGTATTTGAGCTCGCGTGTCTGCAGATGGGGGCAGCGTCACGTCTGAGCCGGAGTCCTGATGTAGCTCGAGCTTTGCCTTAAAGCAGGATGTGGATCATTTTGCTGTTTCAGTTGTTCGGGGGACCGCTGCCTTTGATCAGCTGACCGTCCACACACCCGCCTCTGCTCAGCAGCTCCCCAGCGTGGAGCTCGTTGAGCTCAGCCTTGAAGATACCATCTGCACTGAGCTTCCTCTTCTTGGAGGTTTGCACAGCCGTCTTCCAACCGGCTGCAGACAGGAAAGCCTCAGTTTTCCTTCAGTCCTGCTGCTTTTCTGCTTTCTCAGAAAAACAAGTGGAACAGCCAATATGGAAGCTCGTCAACGGACATCAGCCCAAATGTTTCACAGCTGCAGCACAAATCCCAGTCAAACCTGTTGTCAGCCTGTTTCCAGTGAGACAACAACAGGAAACTGATTCTGTGTTTTTAGCACTTGGTTGCAGGAAAACAAGTTTTTAAAGTAGACTCTTGTTTCTCTATAACACACATCCGTGCTTACTCAGTGGATGTTTGTTAAACGCGACCAAAGGTTCGAATAAGGTCAGTTCATGTGCGTGTGCGTGTGCACGTGTGTGTCTGTGTGGTCAAAGGTTTTACTGAGAATTAAGTTTAAATATCAGTAACAACTTTGTTTCTTCTTCTCTGTCTGCAGGAATCAGCCGAAGGTAAATATGATGTGATGGAGTTATTAGTCACACATTTATGGTCCGTGTGCACGTTACAGACGTGTCGCGTGTTTTCTGCAGGTCTTTGCGTACGACTACTGTTTCTGGTCTATGGACGACTCTCAGAAAGACAAGTTTGCAGGTTGGTACGTTTTCACAGTGGTTCATGTCCGTCTGTTCACAAACGTCTCCTGATACTCTGAACTATTGATGGAGCTGAGCGACCCTGGGGGGGCTGGGATGACCGTGGGGGGGCTGGGATGAAGGGGTTACACACGGCGTCACACTCAGTCTGAAAACAGCAGAATTGTTCTTCCTGTCATCTCGTTCGTGTTAAGTTTGTCTGATTTCAGCAGTTACAGTGTGAGTTTCGTGTGCAGGGCAGGACGTGGTGTTCCAGTGCCTGGGGGAGAGTCTGCTGGACAACGCCTTCATGGGCTACAACGCCTGCATCTTTGCTTACGGGCAGACGGGTAACATTTCACAACAACAACTTTAAAATAAGAGGAGCTGCACATCCTACCGCAGCATCACGTTTCCATTTGTACGAGAATCATCGCTCCTGCGTCAGATTTGAATGAAGCGACTTGAATCTGAACAGGATTTGACTGTTTGTGACGTTTAGTTCTCAGTAGTTTGGGTCAAGCTTAGTTTCTGTACTTCACAGCGCAGTAACCTGTTTCACACGGTTTCTGTCTGATTGCAGAGTGTCTCCTGACACACGTGGGTGCTGACCTGTTGCACATATTGGCTCTGGAGGAAAGCGACGGCACATCTTACTCTCGCGGCACGCTCTGCCTGTTTGGTGTCTTTGACTTCGTACATGATGAAGTCCTGATGCTGTGGCTGATGTTGTCAGGACGGCATCTTCTTTGCCATTTTTCCATCTCTGAACCAAAACAAGTAGATGAACTTTTGATTAACGGGCGATGCAGGCTCAGCCCCGCCCACAGCTCCCGTCAGCCTCGTCTGTCAAACAGCTGCAGGGTTCAACACAAGCCTGGCTCAGCAGCCCCCCCTCTGTGGCTGTATCCCGAAGTCAGGGTCTGCAGCCTCAACGATCCTCAAGGGCCGCGTACTCAAAGACCGCTAAGGCCGGAAGTGCGAGGCTTGTGAAATGGGCGGTCTAGCCTCCGTCGCGCTGCCCAGGTTGCCTAGCAACCATGATACTAACAGCTGGAAACATTTCATACAGCTTTGTTTGACAGAAATGAAGGAGAAAATCTTTTGTTCATTTGTTTGTTTCTACGTGAGCTTTGATCATTCTCTGATTAAGCTCAGCTATTGAACGGCGTATATTTTAAAGTAAAGGCTTTAAAACCAAGTTAGTACAAACGTCACTAATGTCACATGACTTTGCCGACATGTGGCCAACAGGAATGTTTTAATGGTCTTCGTTATTAAACATTTGAACATAAATAAGTGACATAATATTCAGTACTTACTTAAAGTTTACTCTTCAGGCGCCCCTCATCCGCTGGTTTTTTCAGCAAAATTATCCACACCCACCGCCGCGCTATGCATTCTGGGATATGTTGGGCCACGAAGTCTACACCGCCACGTCCTTAAAATTCAGGGAAATGAAGGACGCATTTGAGGGCCGCATTTCGAGCAGCCTTTGAATTGGGACAGCCTTCGTCGCGTCGCTGTGACGTAATCGGCCTTAAAATGCGGCCTTTAAGGCTGCAGACCCTGGATTGGGACACGGCCTGTGATTACAAATGAATAACATGGATGCTGTTTGAGACCTTCACGCTCACGTGTCACACATGAAGCGCTCTCACCTGACTGTATGATCCTGATACCAGCTTTAGCTGCAGCGCTCTGTGTTGAATGATCAGTGATTCGCTCTCTCACTGGCGTCTGGATTGTTTGTCTTCAGGCTCTGGGAAGTCGTACACCATGATGGGCTCATCGGAGCAGCCCGGTCTTATCCCTCGACTCTGCAGCTCGCTGTTCAGCAGGACTGAGACGGAGGCCCGTGAAGGGGAGAGCTTCACCGTGGAGGTGTCCTACATGGAGATTTACAACGAGAAGGTCCGAGACCTGCTCGACCCGAAGGGGTGAGATGCCGAGAGCCTCGCTCGTCGTTCTGCCGGGATGTTGGAATAACGTTCAGGGTGCTGAACACGTCCGGGCAGCTGAAGCACTCAAAGCTGTGACTGTCTCCTTATTTCTGCAGAAGCCGACAAGCGCTGAGAGTCCGAGAGCACAAAGTTTTGGGGCCTTACGTGGACGGTCTCTCCCGCCTGGCGGTGACCAGCTACAAGGTAAACCTACTGTTTGTCTCTTTACTGCATCGGGACCAGAAAGTAAAAACGCTGCAGACGTGTTTGTTCAACAGGACATCGAGTCTCTGATGTCGGAGGGGAATAAGTCTCGCACAGTGGCGGCCACAAACATGAATGAAGAGAGCAGCAGGTCGCACGCCGTGTTCAACATCATCCTCACGCACACGCTCGCGGACCTGCGGTCTGGGGTAAGGACACGCTCGCGTGTGCACGCCGTCGCTTTGCAGCTGATGTTTCAGGTATTGGCTCGAGTTCACGTGAAATGTGTCCGAACATACAGCTGATCCTCAGTCGACCAGCCACACCTGCATCGCACTGTGCAAAAGTCTTGAGCCAGCCCTCGTGCATATTTGACTTGGACAGCGGTCAGGTACCAGGACTGGACTCAAAGAGTGATGCAAACATCTGGAGGAACTTATTTCTTTGTTTATTGTGTTGTTAAGCCACCAACACGACCTGTTATGAAGAGTATAAACACTCCTGTCGGTGTCTGTCGGCACTTTGCTGTCAGCATCCTGACACAAACGCATCATGTGTCATTTTTCAGTTACATCTATAAAAAAGGAATAAAATAATAATTTGCGTCAACATTTGCGACACCCAGATGTTTTTATCCGTCTTTTGTCTGTGAATCGCTGCTTCTGTTGAGTCGTTCTCGTTCAAAGCTGAGAGATTGCAGCTCGATGAGCTCCTCGTCGTGTGTTTGCTGCAGACGAGCGGCGAGAAGGTGAGCAAGCTGAGTCTGGTGGATCTGGCTGGAAGTGAGCGGGCAGCGAAGACTGGAGCTGCAGGGGAGCGTCTCAAAGAAGGCAGCAACATCAACAAGTGAGTCAAATCAACCTGTGATGCTGACAGTCGACGGTTTTACTGCTGTTTGTCTCCAGGCTAGAGCCGAGGTGTCCGCCTCCAGGCCTCGAGGCCGGTGTCCTGCAGGTTTTAGATGATGAGCCAACACAGCTGATTTAAAGGCTAAATGACCTCCTCAGCATGTTGTGTAGTTCTCCAGAGGCCTGGTAATGACCCAGGTGTGATTCAGGTGTGCTGACCGAGGGTGAGACAGCGGCCTCGAGGCCTGGAGTTCCTCGGCTCTAGAGCCTCCAGACAGCCGTGTTTGTTTGAAGTTACTGGAAACTTGTTTCTCTGCATCTCTGAGCATCTTAGTGCTGAAGCAGCTCTGATGTGTGTAGCCTGCTATTGGGGCACCAGTGTGAACGCCTAAAGCATATTTTAGTTTCTGCAATTAAAGATGTTTTGCAGAAGCGCGTCGGCGTTCGTCTTTGAGTCTGTGCTTCGCTCCGTCGTTTGAAGCTGAGATTGTTCAGGTGTGGACTAATCTCAGCATCACAAGCCTGTCTCTGTGCCTCCCTGCAGATCTCTCAGCACTCTGGGTTTAGTCATCTCTGCCTTGGCTGACCACGGAGCAGGCAAGAACAAGAGCAAGTTTGTCCCCTACAGAGACTCTGTGCTCACCTGGCTGCTCAAGGTACAAGAAAGGAGCTTTGTTTTCAAGTATGCAGCCTCAGATCGCTCTGCAGACTCACATCAGAGGCATTTCTTTAGCCTCAAATTAATTTTGTGACGTTTCAAGGCTCTGCTGTTTGTTTCTTTAGTTCTGCTCAGTTTGCAAAAGGCTCCATTTACCAGCTTTGCATTGTAATGGTGTGAACTGTTGTTTCCCCAACATGCTCATAAGTCATTGTGCTTAATTATGTCACTGTAATGCTCAGTTTGGGGTTAGTAACTGAATTTAAGGCGATGTTCGTACCCGCAGGACAGCCTCGGAGGGAACAGTCGCACCGCCATGGTGGCCACTATCAGCCCAGCGGCAGACAACTACGATGAGACGCTGTCCACTCTTCGTTACGCCGACCGGGCCAAGAACATCGTCAACCACGCCGTGGTGAACGAAGACCCCAATGCAAGGATCATCCGCGAGCTACGAGAGGAAGTGGAGAAGCTGAAGGAGCAGCTCACCGAGGCGGAGGTTTGGCCTCGTTCAGCCTGAACATTATGGGTAATGATGACACATGTCCAGAGTCTGATGAAGCTGCTGTCACTCTCAGTCCATGAAGGCCCCCGAGCTCAAGGAGCGCCTGGAGGAGTCGGAGAAACTGATCCAAGACATGACGGTCACCTGGGAGGACAAGCTTAGGAAAACAGAGGCCGTTGCACAGGTAGCAACACGCAAACACACAAGACCGCATACAAAACACGTCACCGTGGCTTTCTGATAGCGTTTAAATCCTCAGTGTTTGGAGTCATCAGCCAACGCTCGAAGGCTTTGACAGGAAGGTGTAAACAAATTAAATGATGGGATTTGACCAACGCTGAGACAGACAGTCCTGCACACACGGCCGTGCTGTCGGTCACATCGTTCTATGAAATGGGCCAAAAGACGCCAACAGCACAGCTAAGAGGGTTAGCAACTTCAGTCAGCTGTTTGTCGCCTCGCTGGGAGAGGGTTGCATCCCCAACCTCTGCGCTTAGTGTTCAAATGGATGCAGAGGTTTGAAATGAACTGAAAGCATCGATAAGTGGTGGTAGTCATGGTAACGGTGTCATTGTAGCAGCCCGTAGACCTGCAGCCTCAAGTGGCCGTTAGAGGAACTGCAGCTTAACGCTTCAGTTTTCAGGACACGCTGAATACATTATTTTTCCATCTCTGTCCAGAGATCAATTCATTTATTGACACATGTCATCAGTCTGTTTTGTTCATGGAGATTATGTTCAGCATCAGCCACTTCTCTTTCATCAAGCAGCTACAGATCAGAACAGTCGCTCGGTTGTTGTTGAACGTGACGTTCTCTGCAGGAGCGTCAGCGGCAGTTGGAGAGCCTGGGCATTTCTCTGCAGTCGTCTGGTATCCGAGTGCTCGACGATAAGTGCTACCTGGTCAACCTCAACGCCGACCCCGCCCTCAACGAGCTGCTGGTCTACTACCTAAAAGTACTAAGAACTCACCATCCTAAATCGAGTTGCTGCCATTTGATTGGCTGATTAGATGTTTGCATTAACAGCAGATGTGCTCAGGTGCAGCTGTTTAGCTTGTGTTAGCGTTCAGATTGTTGACCATTTGTTGTGTATCCAGGATCACACGCGCGTGGGCTCAGCCGACTCACAGGACATCCAGCTGTGTGGGATGGCCATCCAGGCAGAACACTGTGTCATCGACGTCACAGAGAGCCACGGCGTGGTGCTCACTCCTCACCGCAGTGCTAAGTATGTAGCTAGCCGTGACAAACGATACTGCAGAAGACCAGCTCATTGCAATGCTCACATTGTGCTCGCAAAGCTGCGTTCAGTTTGGATTGCAGGTCAATCTCACAGCTGCAGACAACATCCTGCAAAATGCCTTAAATGTGAGCAGCAGTGACGAGCATCGTGCACCCAGCACTTTGGTGACAGCAGCTGTGTTCTGTTTAACAGCTTCATATTTGTCCAGTGTTATTGTTTCCGTCCATGTTGGTCATTGATCACGTGCAGCAAACTCCGGTTATATGGACCGGCTGCATGTGGAAACCCTGCGTTGATTTGAGTTAAATCTGCATTTGTGTGGCTGCTTATGTCAGACGGAGTGAATCCATCTCAGGAAAAGATGCCCTGGGTTTGTGCTCTGTAGCAGAGCACCAGGATGCACCAGGATGCACCAGGATGCACCAGGATGCTCCAGGATGCACCAGGATGCTCCAGGATGCACCAGGATGCTCCAGGATGCTCCAGGATGCACCAGGATGCACCAGGATACTCCAGGCCCGACTGAAATAAATGTTTTTATGAGTTGAATCAGAGCCGCGTGCTCTAATAATAATGCAACAACCTAAAACTATACTTAATATTTCTGGGAGAGTTCATTTGTTTCTGTAGATGCACATCAAATGTTTGCTTCGTCTCTGCAGGACGTACGTGAACGGCGCCGAGGTCGTGAACCCCGTGCAGCTTCACCATGGCGACAGGATCCTGTGGGGGAACAACCACTTTTTCAGGTGTGTGTTTGAACCTGGATCTGCGGCGTCGACATTTGTTACACGTGGTAACAAAGTGTTTCTCTTTCGCTCTGCGATGCTTCCTCTTTGTCCAACTCGCTCGTTCCTCTTTCAACACGCGAGCACAGGATCAACCTGCCCAGGCAAAAGCTGCCAAAGGGGGGCGAGGACGAGGAGGACGCCGCGATGACAAAGTGTTCGAGCAGCGACTGTGTGGAGGTCGGCGAGCTGGATGCGTACAGCGACGTGTCGAGCGAGAGGAGCTTCGGCTACGAGTTCGCCCAGGCCGAGGTCATGATGAAAGGCGTGTGGAACAACGGTGAGTCACAGAGGGGCGGATGCTTTCTCAAAATGTTACCTTCAAATCGTAACATTGTTGTGAATGATCAGTTATTTGTTAGATGAGCTAATAAAAGCTGTTTGTTTTGTTCTTTTTTATTTTTTGACCTAAAAGGAGAAAAATATCGTTTTGTTGATATCCTGTCACTTCAAACTTGGCAGGTGTGCTGCTGGGAAATAATATTTATATAATTTATTTATTATTATTTATATAATAAATAATGTGAAGAGCAGCCAAAGTCAGATACAATAACTTCACTGTCTTACAGGCAAAAGCAGTTCTGACTGGGTTTTATCTGTTAGTGGTTTGAGTGTTTATCAGCGTTTGTGTGTCTGCAAAGCTTCCAGCCACCGACTCTCACACTCAGTGTGTCTTTAATAAAAGCCAGAATAATCGGTGTCTCCTCCTCGTGTCCTCCTGCAGACCCGTTGCAGTCGGTGTTGCAGACGCTGGAGAAGCAGCACCAGGAGGAGAAGCGCTGCGCTCTGGAGCGCCAGAAGCAGATGTATGAACAGGAGCTGCAGCAGCTCCGCCAGCGAGTCACCCCCGAGAAACCGGCGGGCGTCCCGGGCGGTGCTGCTGCCGCCGTGTTGTCAGCCAGCTCAAACAAACGTGTGCGCCGCTGGAGCGAGGACAGGTGGCGCTACGCTGTTCTCTCCGTCGGTCAAAGAAGAAATCTCGGAGCGTCTGCTGTGTGGCTGACTCATCGTGTCTTTGTGTTGCAGAGAGGCCATGATAACCCGCAGCCTGCGGCGCCTCAAAGAGCAGATCGTTCGGGCTCGGCTGTTGGCTCAGGAGGCCGGCTTCATTGCTGAGGAGCTCAACAAAAGGACGGAGTATCTGGTCACTCTGCAGATCCCGGCCGCCAACCTGGACGCCAACAGAAAGGTACAGCAGGGTGACGTCGGCTGCTTTAAAACAAACAGCCTGTTAAAGAGAAGGTGATGACGAAGGCTTCAGTTTGTGTTGAAATGATGTTTCAGTCCTCTGGGATTGAACTTGTAAAGCCGTAACCGACTGTGAGGATGGAAATGCTGACAGGGTCACGTTTGGTTTTCCTGTCGCCGCAGCGCGACGCAGTGCTGAGCGAGCCGGCCATCCAGGTGCGGCGTAAAGGCAAAGGGAAGCAGATCTGGGCTCTGGAGAAGATGGAGAACCGGCTGGTGGACATGAGGGACCTGTACCAGGAGTGGAAGGAGCTGGACGAAGACAATCCAGTGAGTGGAGACACGAACTAGAACGACCACAAACAGGACGCATCAAAAACTGATGAAGCCACGCAGCAGGGACGCTCATTAGTCAGAGTGAAGTATACGCTCGTTTGTGGGGAAGCTGGGAACAAAAAACATAACATGTGAGAAACGGAGAAATAAAAATGTTTTTGCAGAACTTTGACTTTGCTGACAGCAGCAGACTACATGAAAGCTGTGATTGAGGTTAAAGTTTTCACTAAGTGAACGTCTCGTAACCTGATAAGGTAACAATAACCTGAGTATTAGAGCTGCGGCTCTGATGTCAGTGTGACAGCCGGTGGCGTCCACCTCCAGGCCTCGAGGGCCGCAGTCCTGCAGGCTTTAGATGTCCTTGACCCAACAGGCGGATTTAAGGACTAAATGACCTCAACATGTCCTGAAGTTCTCCAGAGGCTGCTAATGAACTCAGGTGATTCAGGTGTGTTGACCCAGGGCGAGATCTGAAACCTGAAGGACACCTCGAGGCCTAGAGGTGGCTGAGCCTGGTGTAGGTTAAACTCTTATAGCAGCTTGAAGGAGCAGATTTCATCTTTCACTCAGTTTGTTGGAAATGAAACAGCAGAAGAAGAAGAGCGGGTGTTTCGATCTGCAGTCCGTCCAGTCTGCCTGTTGAGGTTTTCTCTCTCTGTGGTTGGTGCAGATGTTTGGGTGGATGATTATACGTCCTCACTAACTCTTGCTTCCTTTCCCCGATCGAGGTGATGCGCTCCTACTTCAAACGGGCCGACCCGTTTTTCGATGAGCAGGAGAATCACAGCCTGATCGGCGTGGCCAACGTCTTCCTGGCCTGTTTGTTCCACGATGTCAAACTGCAGTACGCGGTGCCCATCATCAACCAGAAGGGAGAGGTACGATTGTTCTGGGTTTACGCCGGCATCTCGCCACCATGTTTTTCCCACTGATGAACTGTGTGAACTCACCTGCACAGCACCAAACGCACAGTGAGCAGCTAGCTGATGGTGCTGAAATGCCCGTGTGTGTTTCAGGTGGCAGGTCGGCTTCACGTCGAAGTGTGGCGTGGTACAGGGAGCTGTGAAGAGGAAGGTGGAGGCGGTCCTGACAAGCAGCTGAGCGGCACAGATGGAGATCATGAGCGCAGACTCCGCTGCGTGGTGAGATGATTTCAGTTTCTTTAACAGGTCCAGCAAACGCTGCAGAAACCCACCGTGCCCCTCCCAAACGCTGCAGAAACCCACCGTGCCCCTCCCAAACGCTGCAGAAACCCACCGTGCCCCTCCCAAACGCTGCAGAAACCCACTGTGCCCCTCCCAAACGCTGCAGAAACCCACCGTGCCCCTCCCAAACGCTGCAGAAACCCACCGTGCCCCTCCCAAACGCTGCAGAAACCCACCGTGCCCCTCCCAAACGCTGCAGAAACCCACCGTGCCCCTCCCAAACGCTGCAGAAACCCACCGTGCCCCTCCCAAACGCTGCAGAAACCCACTGTGCCCCTCCCAAACGCTGCAGAAACCCACCGTGCCCCTCCCAAACGCTGCAGAAACCCACCGTGCCCCTCCCAAACGCTGCAGAAACCCACCGTGTCCTCTCCCAAACGCTGCAGAAACCCACCGTGTCCTCTCCCAAACACTGCAGAAACCCACTGTGCCCCTCCCAAACGCTGCAGAAACCCACCGTGCCCCTCCCAAACGCTGCAGAAACCCACCGTGTCCTCTCCCAAACGCTGCAGAAACCCACCGTGCCCCTCCCAAACGCTGCAGAAACCCACCGTGCCCCTCCCAAACACTGCAGAAACCCACCGTGCCCCTCCCAAACGCTGCAGAAACCCACCGTGTCCTCTCCCAAACGCTGCAGAAACCCACCGTGTCCTCTCCCAAACGCTGCAGAAACCCACCGTGCCCCTCCCAAATGCTGCAGAAACCCACCGTGTCCTCTCCCAAACGCTGCAGAAACCCACCGTGCCCCTCCCAAATGCTGCAGAAACCCACCGTGTCCTCTCCCAAACGCTGCAGAAACCCACCGTGCCCCTCCCAAACGCTGCAGAAACCCACCGTGCCCCTCCCAAACGCTGCAGAAACCCACCGTGCCCCTCCCAAACGCTGCAGAAACCCACCGTGTCCTCTCCCAAACACTGCAGAAACCCACCGTGTCCTCTCCCAAACGCTGCAGAAACCCACCGTGCCCCTCCCAAACGCTGCAGAAACCCACCGTGTCCCCTCCCAAACGCTGCAGAAACCCACCGTGTCCTCTCCCAAACGCTGCAGAAACCCACCGTGCCCCTCCCAAACGCTGCAGAAACCCACTGTGCCCCTCCCAAACGCTGCAGAAACCCACCGTGCCCCTCCCAAACGCTGCAGAAACCCACCGTGTCCCCTCCCAAACGCTGCAGAAACCCACCGTGTCCTCTCCCAAACGCTGCAGAAACCCACCGTGTCCCTCCCAAACGCTGCAGAAACCCACTGTGCCCCTCCCAAACGCTGCAGAAACCCACCGTGTCCTCTCCCAAACGCTGCTAGTTATAATGCCCCCTCTGCAGGACATAAAGTCCTGCCTGTTGTAGGTCTCCACTTAAAGCGCGTGTTTCTGCCCCGTATGATGGAGCCGGATGACTCGTGTGAAGTGCGGCACGTTTACTTAACTTTAGCTCGTCAAAGGAGCTTACAAAGAAAAGTGTCTGGACTTCTTTAAGTTACTTGAAGACGTTTCACCTTCATCCGAGAAGCTTCTTCAGTTCTAAGGTCAAATGGTGGAGAGTCCCAGATATAAACCTAGTGGGAGTTTCCCCCCACAGAGGGACAAAAGGACCCCCTGATGATCCTCTAATCGTCTGAGCCAAGGTGTGGAACTGGGTGTGGGTCCCAATCAGCCAGAGTTTCGGGTGATCTCATTGTGAAACCTGGCCCCACCTTATCATGTGATGTCCTGAGGTCAGATGGCCCAGGGTGTGAGTGGGCGTTAAGGCGTCTGGGAAGGATCTCAAAACTGGATTATAGATGGCAGAGAGTTGGTGTCGTAAGCCCCGCCTCTGTTCAAAGATGGTCGCTCACAGTGGACATAGATGCTTCTTTCACTCCTCTTTCAAACCATCTGTCCTCTCTGTCCAACATGTGAACATTGGCATCCTCAAAGAGTGACCTTTGACCTTTAGATGCAGATGGACAGCTGAATCTTGTCCTGTGGAGGTGGCTCTTCTGTGTTGTGCCATGCGCTTGTGAAGTGGCTGTTT
>NC_140453.1:250000-357500 GCF_963576455.1 Neolamprologus multifasciatus | reverse complement strand
CTTTGTTCTCGCTTTACCGTGTTCTCGCTTTACTTTGTTCTCGCCTTACCGCGTTCTCGCTTTACTTTGTTCTCGCTTTACCGCGTTCTCGCTTTACTTTGTTCTCGCCTTACCGTGTTCTCGCTTTACTTTGTTCTCGCTTTACTTTGTTCTCGCTTTACCGTGTTCTCGCTTTACTTTGTTCTCGCTTTACTTTGTTCTCGCTTTACCGTGTTCTCGCTTTACTTTGTTCTCGCCTTACCGCGTTCTCGCTTTACTTTGTTCTCGCCTTACCGTGTTCTCGGTTTACCGTGTTCTCGCCTTACCGCGTTCTCGCCTTACCGTGTTGCTGTTGTTGAATCTTTATCCTGCTGTTGGCAGCAGCGACTCACCTGGGGCTGGTTTATACTCTGGGTTTTCTTTCTTGATTGCCTTTGTCAACAACCAGTCTCATCATCAATCTGCCTCACTAACCTCTAACCACTTAACCTTTGACCCAGCTGTCAGGCAGCAGCCTGGATCTTGGCTCCTCCCCTCTTAAGCTCAAAGACTTCAAGGTGAGACACTGAAGTCAGCTTCTCTTTGGTAACTGCTTGTACTTCTGAGGTAAACACAACCTTATTACACTCCAGGTGTTCCTGCTAATTAACTGCATGTTTGTGATGATACTAATAACATCATCGTTCACCGTCGGCTGAACGATCCACGCTCCGTTTACATCTTTTCCTGTTTACTTGTTCTTTAATCGTTTGCTGTTTTAGCTGTTGGGCAGTTAATGAAACAGTTTTGTGAGCTTTAATCTGAGATTCTGCCAAAATACATTTATACTTCGATCCAGGACTTAAACCCACCCCTATACAAGTAATCTGTTTAACCTCAGTGAAAGACTTAAACACTGGACAAATGGTAACAAAAATAAACTAAAAATGGTTGAAACTCGGTGTATTAATAGCAGATTTAGCTTAACGCAGTGGATGGATGGATGGATGGATGGAGCTGTATTGCAGCTGTGCTTGTAGCCATTGGCTGTTGCTCCCACAAAGACTGAAGTGCTCTTCATCGTGTCTGCAGGCCTGGGACAGTCATCACGACCTCTCTGTGGCGCCGCCTCCTCCTTCCAGACGCACACTTCCCAGCTCCTTGTCCCAGAATCTGAACGCAGAGACGGGTACAGCTATTTAAAAACGCCCTCTGTGTGACCTTTGATGTCATCAGCTGTGCATCTGATGCTTTAGTCTGGGCCAAACTTTTTATTCTCAAAAATGTTTTTTTGGTTTTTCTCTGCCCCCGTCTCCATCTCCTCTTCCTTCTTCTGCAGAGCATTCAGGCTTTACTGCTTCTTCTCTCCCTTTAGTGAAGGCCGTACCCAGGCTGCTGAAGTCGCTGCTTCCTGGTGGGAAAGAGGGCAGAGAGCAGACAGCCGTCCATCAGCAGGTAGGCTCGTTAGGTCTGTTTGTGCTCAGCTCGTCCTCGACCTGCATCCTTATCAGGGGTTTAAAGTTTGTATGCATCGCTGCTGCCCGAATCTGAACACGCCATCTCCTCATCAACAGTCTTCTGTTGCCATAGAAACAGAGCTAATGTCTGTGGAAACAGATGATGTAAGTGCCTCGCTGTTTTAAGATTACGAGGCAGAAGAAAAGCATGTTGTGAATAAAAGCTTTGGATGGTTTCCAGAGTGTTTTGTTTTGGCAGCACTGTGGAGGAAATCCCCGCTGACGTCCATATTAAAATGGCCAACATCACTACAGCCCGATAGAGGAGACAATTCAATTCAATTCAATTCAATTCAATTTTATTTATATAGCGCCAAATCACAACAAATGTCGCCTCAAGGCGCTTCATAGATACAGAGAAAAGCCCAACAATCATATGACCCCCTATGAGCAAGCACTTTGGCGACAGTGGGAAGGAAAAACTCCCTTTTAACAGGAAGAAACCTCCGGCAGAACCAGGCTCAGGGAGGGGCGGCCATCTGCTGCGACCGGTTGGGGTGAGAGAAGGAAGACAGGATAAAGACATGCTGTGGAAGAGAGACAGAGATTAATAACAGATACGATTCAATACAGAGAGGTCTGTTAATACATAGTGAGTGAGAAAGGTGACTGGAAAGGAAAAACTCAATGCATCATGGGAAAAGACACAGCTGCCATCACCTGTCAGGTAGCTGGCTAACATCTGTTCAGGGAACGGTTAGGACAGCGACGATTATCAGGACAGTGCTGTTTTTATCTGTAACCTCAAACCTGATTCAAGTCAAAACACTGGACCTTCAGGCGACGTCAGGAAGAGCATCTGTCATAAGAAACGGGCCAATCAAAGCGATGCACTGTAGTGACTCTAGTGAACAAGGAAGCTGTTAATGAACATGCTTTCAGCCAATAACTGTAAAGTACTCGAGGCAGAACAAGACTGAATAGCTGAGCTGTCCCTGATGTTTGCGAGCACGTCTGCTCACTGTGCGTAGACCAGGGTTGATTACGAGCTGCTGAACTTGATCCTGACATGTTGCTCCTTCGACCTGCTCAGCATCTGCTCTTCTGCAATCATGCAGCTTTTTTCATAGCAGCCAAACACTCCAGCGTCTCGTTTGTCTGATTGGCCCTTGAGCTGTGGAGAGCAGCTAATCAGGGGAGTGATGTGCTGTTCTGTTGGAGAGGAAACGCAGCAGGCCTCGCTGAATATTGCTCTAATTAGCGTCTTCCTGCCACAGATGTTTACAACGGTCAACACAAAACAAAAGCTTGGAGCTGCCAAAGGGTAATTTGGTCAATGATCATGGTAAGAATATGTTTGGCTCTAAATGAATTGTTGTCGTTTGGTTTGAATACTGCTGTACTTTGTACTTTTGATACTCGCACATCTCTGGACCGTAGAAGTGACTGATGTCATAAAATCAACAAAACTAATTTATTAAGTTTCATTAACTATGACTCAGATTTCTTTCATATAAAGAAATGAAGGAGTTTGTCCTGTTAGAGGCAGACGTTCGTAGACTAGACCAGCGGTCCCCAAACCCCGGGCCACGTTTTGTGGTATTTATCTGCGACACTTTAAAGGCCGGTCTGTGAAAATATTGTCGGACATAAACAGACCGGCCTTTAAAGTGTCGCAGATAAATACAACAGAATAAAAACCAGCACCGGGCCGGGGTTTGGGGACCGCTGGTCTAGGTGATAAGTACTGTTGGCTAAAATTGTGGTTGTCAGTGAGATCGATCAGCACTTCCAGCACCAACTACTGAAATGTTGAACTGCTGCGAGTTTGAGTCATCGACTCGAACGAAGCCCGTTTGTTAAATCAGGAAGTTTCCGCTCTCCGGATGAAACACTCGTCTCAGAGGGAGTGTGGGAATTATTCAGTCTGTGTCACAGCTGTACGATCTCACGCTGACCTGTTTGTTGAAGGTGCTGTTAAACACATTGTTGTTGTTGCTGATGCTTAAATGCATTTTAATGTTACATTTGGAACATTGATCTACATCACATCAATACCTTAAAGACGACAACAGCAACAACAAAAGTAAAATACAGTTTACTTTTACAAATAGTGGCAGTTTGCACTGCGTCACTGTGCGCAGCAACGTGGCTGCAAACCTGAAAATAAAGGATTCATGTGCATCTTGCAGCACAGGCAGCTTTAAACGCTCAGGGTGACGCCTGGATGAAGAGTTCCAGGACAAAACTTCAGCAGTTAGTCGATGCACGTTATGCTGTGTTAAATGAAGCACAAGTCCAAGTAAACTGTGCTGCAAACCATAGGAAATCACGTTTCTTTGATTCGATAAATACACACCTTCCAGCATTTTCCTGAAACAGACGATATGCAGTGAAGCCAGCCTCCCGTCAGCAAAGCTGCACGCCAAAGCTGGTGCACATCAGCAAAGCTGCACGCCAAAGCTGGTGCACATCAGCAAAGCTGCACGCCAAAGCTGGTGCACATTTATTTCCAAAGAGGAGTGAGCGCTCACATGAACTGAACTGTGACTTTAGTGACTCCTGGTGATTAGCTCCTCTCACTGATGCTGCACAGCAACGACAAACATTTACTCCTCAGCCGTGCACCTCCTGCGCTTGGCGTGCTTCAGATGAACGGCTGTCGAGAACACGGACACGTGGAGATTAACACAGACGGGTGGAGATTGTGGTTACCACAGACGGGTGCTTATTGTGCTTTGATTTCAGTAACCAGTACAGCAGAGGAGGCAGCATTTGTTGTGCACCTGATGTGTTGTGTTGACCTGCAGGTTTACTTTCCCGAGCACGCGAGGGGAAGGATAGACCTGTTTGACCTACTTCCTGACGTTAGACCTGCGGGCCACGTAGGTCGTCGTCTCAGTCAAAGCTCCACGTGTCCTAAATCGAGCAGCTTCCTGTCTGCATGAACTCAGCCATGATTAAAATCCTCTGTCTGCTAAGCGAACGCATCTTTTAAAGATCGAGATGGGTTTTTGTTTCTTTGTGCTGAATCAGTTGACTCATGTCGAGTTTTGAAGCAGTAACTTGAATACTGAGCAGGGATCAATGATGACGGGTGCAATTATAATTAAGGTGCAATTATACTGATTGTTTTACTAGTTTGTCGTGATTATGAGTCTAATGAACCAATGTTTTTATTACTGTCTGCATCTCGTATCGACATCTTGAAACGCCGTGATCGAAATAAATCTGTTTCCTTTTATCACATGAACAAACGAATCTGATCTTTTATAATTATGAATGATCATCTCCAGCTGCAGCAGATGGTCAGCTGGTCAATGAGCAGCGTAGCAGGTCGATGTTCAGCCTCATCGTTACATCACAGGTTCAGTTTTCTCGCAGGTGCTTGTTTCTGTCCTTCTGTCTCTCTGATGCTCCCACAGCAGCCAATCACCACGCAGTGCAGCATGAACAAACTGCTATTAATCTTCAGGTTTGAAGCGGACCGAGCTGATTGGCCCCTGATTGCATCTGGAAATCAGCTTGAAAAGCCTTCGGTGCTAATTAGCAGCTTTGAGATGTTTTATCTGAAGTCACATTAACTTTGCTTTTTTAATTCCTGTCGCAGAGTCTGCCGCGCATCGTCGTGCAGTCGGCCAGCGTTGAAGAGGACATGAGCAGACGGCAGCAGGCGGTGAGTCCTCCAGCCCCCCCCGGATGGTGTTACACTGTGGGTGCTCTTTCAACACATCGTGTAGATCTGTTCTTCCAAACATGGAAAACTGATCAAAGATCGGAGTGGAGGGTATTCAGTAATGCCGTCTGTGTCAACCGAAACTCGCCGTGGTACAAAAACGTTGGATGAAGTTATAAAAAGCCGGCACGGCTTCTGGCAGCGCTGTTGGTCTTTTTAGACGTTTGTGTTACTTTGAAAACACGACAAGTTCACCTGACGGTCCTGTGCACGGTAACAGGACTGTGATTATATGGGATACACTCAATTTAATACCAGTAACATCTGCTGGTCATTGTTATTCAAACATTTCTGCTGCTCCAAGTGTCCAACTGAACCTGGCTCAAAGTACAAAGACCGTAGGATAACAATGATGCAGCTTCCATGTTTAAAAAGTGAAACGAAGGGCAGGTCGGCCTCGTGACTGACAGGTAGGTTTTTCAGTCAGATCCTCAGAAATAGTGAAAAACCATCCTGAGGCTTGACTAACCAGGAGCTGGCACTAGGTTATGATCAGGAATTGGAAATTAATTTCCATTTTTGGAAACGGTCAAATTTTAAAGACGCTCTTTGGCTAAAACCACGTTTCTATGGTTTGCCTCCAGGTGCCCATTGCTGAAACAGAAATCCCCAGATCTGTGCCTCTTCCACCTCCAATCATCCCAGAAACTGAAGACTCCACCACCAGTCCAGTGAGCGAGGCTTCCAGTGGATACATGTCAACAAGCATATCTACAGTGACGCTGTCAGACGTCTACACGCTGAGCTGGGACTTGCCTTCGTCATACGGTAGCAGGGATGGCTTTGAAACTGTGCTCGATGAGCACGAGGAGGAAAACATTGTGACGCAGAAGTTCTCTCCTTTCTCTGACGCCACACAATCTCTTATTTTAGACCAATCAGGGCCTCAGGAATTACTGACACAGAAAGCAGATGCAGAGAGTACGGAGCAGGAGCAACCTGAACCAGATGTTCTGCCGAGTCAACAAGAACCAAATCGGCTCCTATCAGACCAGTTAAAGGAGGCCGAAAAATCTGATCCAGCTGCAGAATCGCCAGACGAGACCGAACAAAAACAGGACCATGGATCAGAGCAACGAGACCATTCAGAGGTGGCACAAAAAAATGGGACCAAGCAGACAGAAGTGCTCCATGTAGACCACAGTGAACCAAAGACTCCTTCAAGAGAAGATCTCGAGGTGGCCGCCACAAATAAAGGAGAATGTGAACTGGCGTTTTCTAATGAGACACAGCGATCTGCTCAAGAAGGAGAGAGTTTGGAATCAACCGTCCTGCAACCCCAGCAGCGCACACAAGATCAGACGGCTTCAAACGTTATTCAAGATCCTTCTCCAAGCCTGATCCAAGCCTCAAGTCCTGATCCAGGACCACCTGTAGACCTGGCTGCTCAAGCTTCATCCAAGCAACAGTCAACAAATGGTGCCTCCTTCCTACCCTCATCCTCAGCCACCAGTGAGGTTCAGCAGCCAGCAGCTTCGGTCAAACCTGCCGAAGGCCCCATTTCTTCTCCCAAATCAGGTCCTTCAGCAGCTAACCCCTTCAAGATCCAGAAAGTGAAGTCTTCAGACCTCAAGTCATTTCTGCAGATTCTGAGAGAGGAGGAGCATGACACCCCCACACTGGTGAACCAACCCTCAAGTTGTGGGACAGGACCCAACCTTTCAGTGCCGAAGGAAAGTCTGGAAATCATCTCTGACACGGAGGACGGAGACACAGCTGCTTCTGCTGTTCTTCCCGAGTGGCTGAAAGAGGGGGAGTTTGTGAGTGTGGGGGCTAATAAGAGTGGTACGGTGCGATATTTGGGACCCACAGATTTTGCAGAGGGGACTTGGGTTGGAGTGGAACTTGAAGTACCAGCAGGTAGGTTTAGATCAGACCCAACACCTTTGATTCTCTGATCTGTTCTCATTCTTCGTGGACATGGATGCACTGCCAATTAAAACCTCATTATTGTGTTTTCCTCTTTCTTTCAGGAAAGAACGATGGGTCAGTGGCTGGTAAGCACTACTTCCACTGCAACCCTGGTTACGGCGTGTTGGTAAGACCTGACAGAGTAACCCGTGGCGATGCCAAACGCCATCGCCAGCAACAAAAACGCCGTAGTGCCCATCTGTCGGGGTCCAACCCAAACCTGGCAGCCCTTACAGCTCTGGCCAAAGGCGAAGGTGGAGCCGGATCAACCGGTCGCGGCAGGGGGGAGAACCGCAAGTCATGGCACACTTAAATGGCTCATTGCTGGGCATCGCCAGCACATCACTGTCCATATGGGAGCTTAAGCCTACTGGCATCGTGGTATCTGGTTTACTTTAGACCGATTTGGTTTGACAGTAAGTTTGGACGAGTCGCTCCACGCGCTCATGTCTGCAGGATGATTTTTGGCTTTTGACTCCATTCCTGTGTGACAGACTTGGCAGACATCGGATGTTTTATCTGAAAATGTGAATGTTTTTAGATACTTACACGCTAACCTTTTATAAATGTATTTATTCAAAAGACATTACATTGTAATCAAAGCACTGCGACCTGTATATGTCGTTTAAGGAAGCAAGGGTACACATGAAGTACGCTACAGACGGACTCACAGGAGCCCCCCCCAAAAGCTAGCTGATTTCTTTCTCGTGCAGGTCCAAAGATAAACAAATATGAGCGCAGACATCCAGATGTGTTTTGTAATGTATGACTATATGGTGTCCTGTTATTCTTGTGCCTTGAAATGCCTTGGACACGTCCCACCGCACTGTGTAGGAATAAAGGGGATTATTCTGATGTGTGATGTTAAAATTATTGCACTCGTCAAAATGCTACTGCTGGAATTTTGCAACAGTTATAAATCTATATTTTCCTCTTCCTGTCAAGCAAATGCAGGAATCTGCATTAGTTTCACGTGAGGGTGTTTGAGAACTCGTGACTTTCCCTGTTTGTGCTGCAGTCTGTTTGGTGAGGATTGTGTTGGTTTTAATGTTAGTTTTTGTGCGGAAATGTGTTTTATACATTTGCATTTAAAATGATCAAGCTTGAATGTTTGTTTAAAGATCAACTTTTTATAAGTGATAATAAATCAATTTAATTCTGCTCTGTGTGTGTGTGTGTGTGTGTGTGTCTGTGAGAGAGATAAACAGTGGTACAGTTTTATTCTCTGGTACATTATGTACTCAGTTTGAGATTAGAAAATCTTTTACGATGTCCTGGTAAAAGAGATTACATAATTACTGCATCATCTCTATTGGGTTTTATTAGGATTTTTTTTTTTTATCAGTTACAGCTATGGATTTGTGTAACTGTAAGACTCATTGCAACTAGCTTGACTGAACATCTGTCACAACCAAAAAAGACGCCGTCTGCCATCGTCAGGTTTTTCACTGCACTGGCCAAAACCATCACCAAGCCGTTTAAACGCACAACTTGAAATGGTGGCTTTGAACACCAACGTAGTGTTCATCTTTTTTCTTTCAGACCAATACCTAAATACATAACATCAAAAATGTCGTAGCAAGAGAGAAATTTGATAAGAAGTGGATTCAAGTCCCCCGACCGGTCTCTGCAGATGGCCGCCCCTCCCTGAGCCTGGTTCTGCCCCAGGTTTCCTCCCATTGAAAGGGGGTTTTTCCTTCCCACTGTCGCCAAGTGCTTGCTCATAGGGGATCATCAGATTGTTGGGGTTTCCTCTCTTGCATTGTAGGGTCTTTATAATATAAAGCACTTCCAATCAGCTTTTGTTATTGGGCCCTATTTAAAAACAATTAATTAGAATTTTTTTTAAAAGATATCCAAATCAATAAAACTAATTCAAAATTTTAACTTGTATTTCTGTCTCTTTTTATTTTCTGTCTTTTTATTTCGCAGGCTAAATAATGCAATTCACTGAACTTCATCTTCTGTTTTCTTTTGAGATGCATAAAAAAGTCAAGTTAGACGTGCAATCTTATAAATATGAGGCTGTACTCAAGCTCTCAAGGTTACTTTGTGCATCAGCTGTTGATCAAGTCATTTCTTTGTGTGTGACAGAACAAATGTACTTAAATAACTCGTGACCGAAACTAGGAAAGTTTGGCATACACCATGAACAGTGTTGGGAAGGTTACTTTTAAAATGTATTCTGTAACGTATTCCGTTACGTTACTCAATGAGAGTAACGTATTCTGAATACTTTGGATTACTTAATATATTATCATGCTGTTTACAACTACATGAATGTACTATTGCTGTGATTTATTACTGTTACTGAAGGTCCGCGGCTCCGAACCGTAGTAAAGGGACCTCTGGCTAATACGGTGGGTTCTGTGTCGGCTCGTAGCTGAAAACTAGCTTTACTTTGTTGTCTGGGTCAACTTTGCTAGCAGAGACAGAGAGAGGCGTTGAAAGGCTGCTCCAACAGAACTTATTGTTTCAGAGGAAAACACGAACACGGTGTACAGTCGAGTCTTAATAGCTTACTTACAGCTGGGCTCGTCAGGCTCTCTTCTTGGCTGCAGTGGTTATTATTATATTTACATGCTTCCAGCTCCCGTTTCTGCTCGATGACAGCTCGTACTTTTCCTTTTTCTCCCTCCCTCGCTCACAGACACATAACGTGTATGGCAGTCCATTCTCCCTGCAGCACGGACTACACTGCCCATGATGCTACATTCTTTAGAGCTATACCTGTAGCATTCTGCCTGTTAGCTTAGCACAACAACAACAAAAAGGCCTCTCTCACCCAGGAAACACGCAGAGAGAGAGCGGCACCCTGTAACCATGGCAACCGTAACGCTGCCGCCTGGAACAACAGAACGTAGCTGTCAAACAAAACCCAAACAGTCCTGACCCGCCACAATATGAAACAGGGAAGTACCGCCGTGTAATCCATTTATTTCAACAAAGTAACTGTATTCTAAATACCACCTTTTTAAACGGTAACTGTAACGGAATACAGTTACTCATATTTTGTATTTTAAATACGTAACGGCGGTACATGTATTCCGTTACTCCCCAACACTGCCCATGAATTCATTTACTAGACGATGTAACTGATGGAAAAACTGTGACTATGTGAGGGAGGGAAGATCGATTAGCCAGGAGTAGCCTCAGTGTAGCAGTCTGTAAGTACACTGAAATGTCATTAAAGAAGCATATAGAAATACTAATGTTTCTATACATGTATAAATAAATTACAGTCACTGTAAAATAAAACGCAGGGTCGACCCTGAAGTTACCCGGATAAGCTTAAAGTCTATCTTCATAGTATAGAGGCCAATGAAACCGGATTTATGACTTATCCAGATAACTTCAGGGTTGATCCTGGGTTTTCTGGACCACAAAGGTGGTTTAGTTCTTACAAGCATCACGCTAACTTATGCTGTGAAGCCAACTCACGCGGTGCAGGTCAAGTTCCACATTAGACATCAACAGTAGGGGTGCAACATACACAAAATTCACGGTTGGATATTTTTTCGATACAAAAAAAATGTTCATGCTTTTTTAATTTGTCATTTATTAAAATTATAAATATATATTTTAACTCAAAAGTACAGTTTTTAAATTTAATGTTGCTGAAACAAAGTAATAAAATAATAAATCTATCTGATGGAGAAATCCCTCATCTTTGGAAAAGAGAGTTTATTACAGAGAAATGGCTCTTTTCAAAATAAAAGCTCTACTATACGCTTCTTCTGGGCTATATTCTCAGCAGCATATTAAACATATCAGGTCCCCATAAGGAGAATCATGTGCTAACGGCTGTCTAAATGACTCGGGTAAAGTTTGTAGCATGCGTGCTTGTTGTTTTTGTCTGCTTCCACTTGTCTTTGCACGAGGATGATGTCGGAGTAAATGTGCAGTCATATTCGTTGTGTTCCCACTAGTGCTGTCAGCGTTAATCTGAAATGACGGTAACGCCACAACACGGCAAATCTCCGTTAACGAGCTACCGCGGATCGCGTGGGGCTAGACGGTGTCAACACGTTAACGACCTAACTGCGCTAACACACTAGTTCCCACCCATGTAATTGAGCATTGCTGGCACATCCGACATACTGTTTTACTTTAGTCCATGACGCGCTTACCTTCAGGGTCATACGTCACATGAAGACCAAAATAGTTCCAAACGCCAGATCTGAATGAGGGTGGGGGAGGTTCAATTTGCCATGTTGCAACGAGCTTAGCTTCTGTCTCGCTAGCTTGTGCTGCGCTCAGTGGGTCTGCGTTCGACTTCTCCGCCTAGGCTGCACTGTCGAGCGCAGATCCACTGAGCGCTCAACACAGACAGCACCGTCAGAAGGAAAGTTGATTAATAATAAAATATAATAAATAAATTAAAAGTTTTGTATTGTTCGATACATATGCGTACTGAGCCGAAAGCACTGTATCGAACGGTTCAATATCGATACGAGTATCGTTGCACCCCTAATCAACAGGTATGAAATCACTGCCCGATGACCAATTTAACTCTGCCGAAAATATCCTCACCATCCTGGAAGATCCCTTGAAGCTCTGCGAGGAGAAGTTAAGGGTCTAAAAAGTCATTGGCTGCATTCGAATAGTCTTTTTTCCTTAGGAAGGTTCCTAACTGAAAGAAATGACCAGGAAGTGTCTCCATGGCGGTCGTAGTAAGAGCTATTCCAGGTCTGTCATACTAACTGATAAAAGGGTGATTAAGGTTCAGTGTAATCAGTTTGCATTAGTAATGTCCTTTGCTGTATTGCAGTCATTAAGGTTATGATAAAAAAAAAAACATTTTCCTGAGAACATAGCTGAGATCTATGGCCTCAGACTTGGAGGTTCAACAAACTCTTTTTTAACTACCTCAGCAACCTTAGTGCCAGTGATGGCCGAGTCGTCTGCCTCATCCCAAGACTCTGCTTACTCTATGAAAGGTGTGTCAGTGGGATTTAGGCATTGGTCAAAGTTTGCCTTCTTCTGTCCCAGTTGAGGTCAACGATACTCCGTCCCTACACTGTAAGGTCAAAACTTTGCATCAGTCAGTTTGTCAGAGCTGGTTTGAGGCTTACTGAAAGTCATGTTCAGTACTTGCACCAACAACTCTGAGCTGATGTTCAGCGAATAAGAACAAATGAGTCAAGACCCATTCCCTGACCCAGACGTGCACAGAGGTGACCGTCTTGTCCATCGGAGCGAGCCACAATGGAGGAATGCTTTTATTGTTCACCATATGGACTTACATGGAAATACAATTTTAACCTCCTAGGACCTGGCGTCCACATATGGGGACATCACATTTTGGGTTGTCTAGACCACAATACTAAATTTTGCTCTTTCAAATGAGCCATATTGCTTAAAGGGCTCAGTTGTTGTTTCTCATTTTGTTTTCGTACTCAGGAAAAACGCTGCTGTGTTCAGACACCAAATAAAGAGTTTTGCATATCATTATTCAGTTGTGACTTTACAGCGTTCTATCAACAGTATAAAGCCCGAATGGTAAAGAGAAATTAAAAATGCATGCCATCAAAGAGTTCAGGTCTTCAGAGGTTAAAATACATAAACACAGATATTAGAGCCAAACACTGTCAATAAGGCCTCTGCAATGTTCTGAAGACAGTTAAACTTGTCAGGTAGTGACGTCCAGCAGGTGAACATGCAGCTCCATGAACACACAGCTGTGGATTCCAGCTGCTTCGTGGTTCTGCAAACTTTGACCCCACAGAGTCGAGCTTTCAGTTCAGTCAGCTGCTGAAGCTTTTGAAGTGTCTGAATGTGGAAATTTCAACATCGCTTGAAAAAAACTGCCAGCTAGCAACGTCCCTCTCACCGGTAGGCGAAGTTATTTTAGCCAATTACAAGCTGAATCTGGTAGTTGGGGTTGCTAAGATACCGTCATTAAGAAGCAGCACAACTAATGTGTCTATGCGAGTTAATCTGCGATGTGCACCGCTGGCCCGCCCATTTATTTTTTAATGCACCTGCTCAGATTAACTCACTGTGTGTCGTGCCCAGGGCTGGACTGGGACAAAACATCAGCATTTTGACAAGAGACCGGCCCCCCAGGTATTAAAGCCATAAAGTCTTTGAATGAAAACTCTGTGGTGACAGTGATGTACGCTGTCTTGTTGGTATATGTATGATTTCTATACATTTTACATCAGATGAAAACTTTGGCTGTAAGCTTCAGATAATTATTAAAAGCTTGCTTTGATTCGTGGACTTTGTATCTGTGTATAGATCTGCATACATGCACCCAGCAAGACCACAAACACACATTCTCATTGATATAGCTTTATTCTCTTGTACATTATATTTATATTTATATATATATATATATCATACTAAAATAAACACAAGTTAAAAAAAATGAACAAAGAAACTGTACAAAAAATGTATATATACTACATCTTAATTACAGAACAGTCTACTGTCCAAAAAAGGCACTAAATTCTGAAATGGGCAATACAGTAATTCTGAACATAACTAGAGTTGAGATTGATACAACAGCATTCAGTCCTCTTTTTCTGAGCTATACTGGATGAAGTGGATGGTGTTGCACTAGGGGACACAGAAGGACACGTAGGCATGTTGACCCTGACAACCACGAGAGAGGACGCCCCTTCAAAGCAAGCACTACCACTGAGTATGCATGACAGCGAGTGGGGAAGTGCCCGTGTCACGCTCGAGTCGGGTTCCAGTTTTCTTCTGGAAAAAAAAGGAAAAATAGCACAATCTACTTTGTGAGCACCTGAGGGTCCTTTCATCCACCCCATGAACTTTTCTGTCAAGCTTCAATGTTCATGCAAAAACACTAGCGGATTAAAACGTGTACTTGCTAACTGGGCCACGGCATCTCTCAAAGTCAAAGGCAGTTCATTTAAAAGTGTCTCATAGTGGGAATAATCTCTGAACGCATGCTAACTTCACCAGTTCTAACACGCAGCATGTTTTGTAGGGGAACATCACACCAAACTCCCCCCTTAAATCTTTAGAAGGAAAAAAAATGTGTTCATTTCAAGTAGTTTAAAGAGACACGCTCTCAGTTCACGAATGCTTCAATCTGTCCGAGTCAAACACGGGTGCACGGTTTGCACGTGCTCTTGTTCACATCAGAAACTGGAGATTTTACCAGGGAGCTTGGTGTGGTGCTATTTACCAAAGAGACTGGCACATACTGGGCTTTAGTGTCGAATGACATGAAGCAGCTCTACTTCTCTTCTTTCCCCATCATATATCGGAAATTGGACTTTTTGTTAAAGGTTACATGTAAAGTTTAGTTAACATCAATACTTAGTTAAATACTAATTTTAGTTAATACTAATTTTCATTAAGGTGCATCATGGTTTACTTTTCATAAAGTAGCTTACTATGTCCAATACAAACGGGAAGACTGCTGTTCAGTCAAATAAGGGAAACAATCAAATAATGAGAATTTAAAAAAAGAGAAAAATCATTAGAAAAAAAGCATGATTCATTTCAAAACATTTGTTTTTGTACAATACCATAAAAATGAGTATAAATACATACTGTTTTTAGCTTTGAGCTTTCTTTTTCAAACACAGGTCCCAGTTGAGAGTCACTGTATTGCAGCTTTTACTGAAGCAGTACGATTAAATCGAGCTTTACTAGACTACAGCTGAGGACTGGAAGTTGGAGTACAAGCAGGAACCAGACATTAACCGCAGTATTAAACCTGTGAGCTGATTTGGTGCATGATCACCAACAGCCAAATCAAACTATCACAAACTTGAGGACTGGCATTAAATTTCTGACTGTTTTGTTTAATCCCGCTTTGTAGAATATTTTCTTTCTCCAAAACCATCGCTAAGGCAGGGACTTCGTGGGGAATGTAATTAAAAAGTTATCGTCACGACTGTACGGAGCTAATGCTAGAAGCTAGCTTAACTTAGCAGAAAGTCAGGCTTTTACAAAAGGGAAAAAACTTGGTTGACGTTTTTTTACTGATTAAACACATAAATCATGAAAAACTTTTTTTTAAGGTTTTTTTTTAGCTGTTAGCTTAAAACACAAAAATTATTTTGTGTTTTAAGCTAATAGTCAATGCTAACGCTAGTTTTCAGTTATCCGGAGTTAAAGGATCAACAAGCAGCCACAGAGAAAAGCCGCAATAAAAGCCACATGTTCAAGAATAAGCTTTAGACATTGGGTTTGTCCCCGTTAGACAAAGCTGGCCTTCATGCTTCTGTCCGGTGGCTAAGCTGAGCAAACCTAGCTTCTAGCTCCACTTTGTGCTAGGACATATCTGGCACAGAAATAACTGCTTTAAAATAACACAGAAAATAAACAGTCGAGTCCCACAGCAATGAATAAGAACAACTCCGCTCACAACATGGTGATATTCAGTAAGAGATGGTTTTGGAGATCCTCCCATCAGGCAAAACAAGGAAAAATCACCTCTTTAGAGTCGGGGACTCTGATTCCCTTTGAAAGGCTACAGATGAAAGACGCCTCGAACATGTTTCTGATATTTGTAACCATTTTCACTGTGGAGTTGCTCTAATCTGACCTCTGATATTAGAAAAAGCACATTACTATTATAACGAGGCAGCGTCACAGTAAAAAGCTTCAGGGTATTTTATCATGGTATGCCTGGTTGCTAATACTTACCTTTACTGACACAGACCTGCTGTAGTGTCAAGCCTATACTGAGTCAGAAATGAACCTGCGTAGGCCAAAGGAGTTGGTATAAATAACTTTGGATGGACTGTTTTCAGATCAGTATTAGCTGAGCGTCTCTCTTTTCCTTTGGCATGGATGATGTTTCAAACAAAGCATAACTCGTCTTGTTAGATAGCTTACAAAGTTTGCTCGATTATCACATTGACCGTAGCTTGATCCTCATAGTCTTTAGTACTTAACAATAGTGTCACAGGGAGCAGAAATGACTACGTCCAGTTTGGCCTAGAACCAGAGGAAGAGCAAGTGAGGAACCTCGAATCACTGCTGCTGCTGTTGGATAGAAACCTTGATACCGTTCGTCAGTGTGTGCTGAACATGTTTCGTAGTGCAGTGACTCACAGTCCCTGTTGTATGAAAACCTGCTTGCAAAAAACAGCGTCTGTCTGCGTGAACGTAAGGCTACTACAGATATGTTTCTATCCAACCAAGCAGCTCTACTGCAAGGAAGCCAAAAGCTGTTTATTCTACTGAGGAATGGACAGAGGAGACAAGTGTCAGCTCGGATATCATTTCTGCTGACTGACTTCCATTTTTCCCGAGATGTCAGGCCAGAGGTCGCTCTTCTGATGAATTGCACAATGATAAGGTGAATCTGAGGGTAAGTAGGTAGATAGGTAGCACACCATGAGGTGAGTGAGGCTGAGAACCATAAGAACCATATACATATATATGTATATACATATATATGTATAAAACATGTATATAATATATATACAGTACACATTACTTTTCTGAGGTTGACGTTGAGGTGAGATAGACTGAGGATCGGCTCAGACGACCAGGCTGGAGAGGGAAGTAGAAGGGGAGCAAGGACGAGGTAAGGAAAGCAGAGGTATCCTGTACTCACGGGAAGAGAGAGTTCACCCCCCCGGACAAGAGCCGCGTTTAGAGGGGTTTACGGGAGCCGCTTTTCTTCTGTGGCTCATTTCCACAGAGATCACAGGGCCTACAGGCACCCATTTCTGCCAGCTGTGTCAATATATGGAGTAAGGTGGAGTGGGGTTGGGGGTAATTACTGTGGACAAGGATTACTCGGAGGAGGGAGAGGAAGGGGGAGGCCGGGAGAGAAGGAAGAGTTGGTAAGGGGCTGACTGAGGAGCAGACGCTGAGGAGCAGACGCTGAGGAGCAGACAATGAAGCTTTACTAAGGAGCATTACTTTGGTCTCTTTTCAGTCCCCCAACTCCATCTATTACACTCCCCCTTCTCTCGTCCCCTTCCTCCATCCCAGGTCCGGTGCAGTTCATTCGTCCTCCAGGGACTCCGTCTTGATGTCGTTGGGCCCCCCTCCGGTTCTGGACAGGGCCAGGATGGTGTGGTTGACGGCAGCCATCTCCACAGCCAGAGAGATGGGGTCCTGGTGCTCGCTGTGCGCGGCGCTGTCGTCCTGGGAGGAGCATCAAGGACAAAGGTCATGACAGGAAACAGAATGTCTCTACATCAGAGGTAAGGAACGAACACGTGCTTTTGACATGTTAAAGGACATCATTTAAACAAAAAAGTAAGTAAAGCATGTAATGGGATACTTCTACCACAAGGTGGCAGTAGTGTCTCTAAGGAAAGCGTGAGGTGCCCATCCCCAGGCAGGAGTTCATGTCTGCAGCCTCACACTGACTACAGTCTCCACACAGTCACGCTAACAGCAACACACTGCACTCACAGCTTTGCTAACTTGAGTCAACGCAAACAAGTGTGCACAAAACTGAACTATGACAGAAACAGCCTGCTTTTGACCCCACGCCCCCCCTCAGCACTGATCCACAGCTCACTAAGCCCAGCTTTCATTCTAGTGGACACAAACCCTTCATTTCCTGGTAACTGTGACACTTTAGCTTAGTCAGCCACACCCCCACCCATACCAGGGACCACCCAGGTGCTGTGCTACCCTGTGCACGTCATCATCACGTGCAGCTGCAGCTGTTAAACCACACCTGGGCTCCTCTTTCATGTCAGGGCTGTTGTTGCTTCTTTAGCTGCTGAGGATCCAGGACGAAGAGTTTGTGCATGAGCAAAGTGAAGCTGTCTGTGCTCCTCATGCTGCTGTTTTAACCTTTCCGTGATGCACAGCGTCGCCCCGTCGGGCTAAATGTTTGCTTTTGTTTGCAATCATGCAACCATGTCTGTGCTGGGACCCACGATGCTTCACTCTCTGAAGGCAGATGCCGTGTAAACGGACACAAAGTCAGTGCAGTGAACTACGCTGACCTGAGAGCTGGATTGTCTAATGTGGTTAATCACACGCAGGGACCTCGTCCTTCTGTCACTCAGCAACGTGCTGATCCAGAGAAATCCTCACATTAATATCAGCTGTGTGATTTATGTGAAAACAATTCGGCTCAATACAATAATCAATACTAATCGATCCATACTGTCCTCATTTCAAACTGGCGTAGAAAAGTAGTTGATGTTTCTGGGTCAAACCTGTCACTGTGACTTCAGAGGTGATCGCTGCTGTCGATCATTGAAGGTTTAACTAAAAAATATTTTAAATGTTCATCTGTTCACGTCTGAAAAAGGCTCGAGTCAGGTTGATGCAGGGCTGAAACTCGGACGTTTGAAGAGTGTAAACATGCAGCTGCAGTCAGAAGATGAACCACGTCTACTGCAAAAGCTTCGTTTGGAGGTTAAGAACACGCCGCACGCTGGCGTGAGCCCAAAATCAGTGACATCGAGCACGTCATCACCTTTTCAGTGACGTGGAATCTGAGGACTATATTCATCAGAAATGTGAGATGGACCTCTTTAACCTCTGATGCACATGTGGCTCTGCTGTGCTGCAGAGCTGCACACACAAAGGTAAACAGCAGAAACTCTGATGATTCACTCCTCAATCACAATCCACTCATCTATGGTGACAAACATCAGCGTGTCGGCGTGTTGCTGTGTGTGGGGTACCTGTGTGGGCGAGGTGGGCTCCAGGCGATAAAGGCCAAAAGGTCGGCTGAGAGGTCTTTTGTCAAAATAGGGGAGGTCACAGGCCTGCAGGTATTCCAACAAAGAGTTACTGCGTTAGCTAGCAGGTCGTCTGCAGTGCGACAAGTAAAATCTGCTCTTTCACTGTTACAGCAAGCGCTGCTTCACAGCTAGGGATGGGTATCGAAACACGGTTCCCACTGTTTCACTTCCTTGGAATTGTTTGCCCTTTTTGCAAACGATTCCCTTATTGATTCCAGTCGCCCATTTACCTGGAAGGAAACACGGCGGCTCAAACGCTCAAAAGTTTGGTTACACTTTACAAGAACGGATGACAACAGGACAACTTGCAATACTCGCAAAGTAGATATTTCATTTAAGGAAGGAAACACCACGAATATGCAAAAGCATTTGCTCACAAACACACGATGACCTTAAATGAATGTCGTGTTTTTAATTCCGGACTCGTGAATCTCAGCCCAGCAGCAGCGGTAACGTTTGCACGTCCTCTCCCGTTAATGCGGCAGGTAAATAATCAACAACAGTGCAGATTATGTTAGTGTGATCTGCCTTATTACAAACCTGCCATTACTGTGCGTTTAGGAGACCATGATGAGACAGAGTCTGGCTCAGATGCTGGCAGTTCTCGCTGCAGTCTACCGTAGCGTCTCCTTTCAGGCAGGATAGACGAATGTCAGCGAGCAGTGACTCAGTTTGTGGTCAAAGGTTTGCAGCCGTTTGCCAGCAGATGATTTTCAGTAAGTGAATGTGTTTAATTGTAGGCAGGGACATTACTGGATATTCTTGTGTAATTGCTACAGAATAATTTATGTTACACTTTGTTATTGCTACAGAAGAATATTTATTTCATTATTTTACATTTACAGTTTTTTTTCCTGGGTCCCTGTGACCCCCCATTGAAGAGCCGCAGGCTGTGGATCTCTTAAGATCTCACTGTTGGGTTTGTAAGGCCATGTTACTCCTACATTTCTATCTTGTTCAAAGAGAAGATATAAAACAAAGTTCTGAGCTATTAGACCTTAGTGTTAAAAAAAGAATCGATAAAGAATCGAATCGTTAAACAGAATCAGAATCGTATCAATACCCATCCCTATCCACAGCAGAAACACGTTCACACTACCGGTCAAACGTTTTAGAACTCTGCCTTTTCCAGCCTTTTATTGTGAAAATCCTGCAGTTTCATGTCTCGTTGCACTGACAGATAAACGAGTTAAACAAAGAAATCCTGGAATCAGTTTATAGACCAAAGTGTTGATATAACAGCTGAACACGGCCGTGGCTTCTGGCTACAACACAAATCAAATCTTCTCCCACATCTGGAGCAGAAGCTCCATGAATGTGGACGTTGTAGCTGCTTTGCTTTCGCTCTTCTGTCCAGTTCAAACCAGCTCGATGGGTTTAAGTCTGAGACTGTGCTGCACCTCCGTGTTTCCAAGCTCACCATCTTATTCTGTTTTCCTGAGGTGGCAGAGCTTGGACTGATGTTTGGGTCATTATCTTGCTGTAGGATGAACTCCTGACAGACTCGGTCCATACCAGAGGCTGCTGCATGGTGCTGCACGGTGCTGCATGGTGCTGCACGGTGCTGCACGGTGCTGCGGTAGCTGTTGTGTTCAGGGAGCCTCTCACTCTGCACGAGTCAGCGACCCTGGATCAGCAAACAGCCGGTTGATGGCACTTGCTGTGGAACCTCTTTGTCTTATTCTGACATCCTACCGATGGCTTTCCTTCTGCAGCTCGTCCTCTCCTCACAGCTGAAACTGAGACTTACTCTGTGCCTGAAGCTGCTGTGAGTCAGTAAAATTTATTTATAAAGCACTTTTCACAGATAAAAAGTGCTTTGCAACAAAGAAAATGAAAAGAATGTCGTATTTTGCTGTTTTACATTGTTATTTGTCGTATTTCCAAATCAATTAGAAATATAAAAATGTCTTCAGCTGCTTTTTAACAGGATCAATGCGTCTGTGCAGCGTGAACCAGTGGGAGCGCTGCCACTGGCTGAAAGGCCACCACGAGTTTTAAATCGAGTGCGTGGGGCCACCAACAGTGTCTGAGCTGATGACCTCAGAGCTCGGGAAGAAGAATGAGGTTTCAGCAGGTCAGACATGGGGAGCATGTAGGGCCCTAAAGGTTCAATCTAAAGTTTTAAAATGAAACCTAAAACTTACAACCAGTGAAGGGAGGCTGGAGTGACACGAGATCTTCACTTGGTGCTTGTTAAAAGTCGCGCTGCAGCTTTCTGCACAGTCTGAAGAGGATTTAAAGCTGATTTGTTAAAACAAGTAAAACGACCATTACAGTGGTCTACACGTCAAGAAATAAACGCATGAATGATCATCTCAAGTTCAGCTTTTGACACCATTAGTCTGAAATATTCCTTAAATGATAAAAAACGCTTAGAAAGCTGCTGAAGAGTGCAGCGAGCCGCCCATCACGCGGGCCGCGGCGAGCTGCCCGTCACACGGGCCGCAGCGAGCCGCAGCGAGCCGCAGGCTGCAGCGAGCTGCCCGTCACACGGGCTGCTGTCCTCGCACTCAGGTGTGCGAGGACAGCAGCCTCGCACACCGAGGCACACTCAGGTGTGCACTCACTCAGAGAGTCTTTGGCTCTGCAGCATCTTCCTGTCAGTTTGTTTCTGAGTGACTTGGATGCTGAAGGAAACTCACTCACTCTGTGACTTTCCTACATTTGTGTGCTGGTCTGTCTCTTCCATGGTTAATCCCCTTTTCTCTAGTTTCTGCAGTACAACACTGTTCAGCTGATGTGTCCAGGCTCTGCTACCACAGTGGGCTCCAACACCACAGACAGAGGGGCTGAAGGGATCCAGGGAAGTTGGAGCAGCAGCTTTCAAGGCCTGATGCTTTACTGCAGCTGTAAACAGTTAACCCATGTTGTCCCTGAAAAAGCTCTTTGTGTATCATTCTGAACATTGTGTTTCAGTTTGGGATCATTTGTTTTACACCTGTGGTGTTTCACCTCTGACCTTTGTACCATTTCAAGCTGCTCACTGGACTGAATGACTTGAACTGCAATAAATGACTGGAAACACTGGGCTGCTCTGAAACGCTGGACCCGTAGTGCACGTTTGAAATGTAACCTTGTTGTTGAGCAATCATAAGCTGGCGTGTTCAACCCAGATAAAGCAGACATGTTTCCATCGGTAACAGGACAAAACGAGGGCACGGACATTTGCTCGCTGATGCGTTTCACGTTTCAATCATGTACAGCACAGAACCTGAAGTGCTTTGTGTATTCAGGGAGCTGCGTGTTGGGATTATTAACACTAACGAGACACGGCCCAATTAGAACAGTCAACAAAGCTGAGCAGTAAGAAAGATCACAGCTCACTAACGAGAAGCTGGAGCTTCAAAAATAAAACCATCGTGCTTGTTGATCAATTATGAAAACAAAGCTGCTCAGTCTTTTCTCAGCACGATGTTCATGTTGCGCTACCTGCTCCGAGAAGTCGTTCCCGTCGATGTCGTCGCTGTTGGAGTGTCCCCCTGGACTCTGGACGTCTATCCCATGGCTCTCCAGGATTGTGGCTTCTTGGAGAAAGAGGATGGCTCGTTAGACTCATGATGCATCACTGACAACACTACAACACACGAGAGCAGTGACTGTAACCCAGCAATACGACGAGAGGCTACAGAAGCCCCGATAGATACTCCAAAGATACTCCAAAGTAAACGAACCTGTCTGAAGGTGGTAAGTAAACGGCTGGAAGCAGTGAAGTAACGCTGCAAATATTTGGCTGAGACGACTTAAGACGAAGACGAGGACGAACTTTTTACCCACAGGCTGTCAGACATGCCCCACCTCCACCCTGATTGGAGGATAACTGCCACACCCACGGACATTACACCTTATTTATAAACTGTATTTCTGTGTGTACTTTAATGCAACAACATCCCCACCTCTGTAAACTGTATTTATTATAACTCTATTTATTATAGTTGCAACAGCAACGAAGGCCCCGACACAAAGTTTTAACAGATTACAGATATAAGAGTGACAGATCGAATTCACGTCACACCGTTGAACAGCTGCCGTCACGCTGGAAACACGCCGTCTTCTAATTTCAAGGTTTTACATATAAGGTCATGATGAAAATCAGCAGATCTTAACATCAGACAAGCACAGAACCACACAGTCCAGCCTTCCTGCCTCCATCGTAGCGAGGACGCTAAGCAGCAGCCAGGTGCTGATCAGCAGGTGTGAGCACATCTATAAAAGCAGTTTGCAAGTCTGCAGCATTCAGGCGACACAAGGCCAATCAGGAAGGAAGAAGTGCTGCTGCTGGCCGTCATCAGCCCCACAGCTAAAGCTCGACCCACGCTGGGTCTCACAGCGACCCCAGCGAACCTAGCCAATGACAGAGAGTGAGGAAATAAAGTCGAGCTGCAGTGACCAAAGTCCAGACCTGATCAGAGCGGAAACCCCAACGAACTGAAAAGCAGGAGGCCAAAGCTTCACTAAAGAAACCGAACAACTGGTTTCTTTAGTGAAGCTTCGCTGGCTGCACCGTTTCTTTGACTCCTGGAGGAAATAAGAGCGATGTTATGAAGCGCTGCTACCATCTATCATCTCTTTCCTCTGGACCTCACCTCTCCATCACAGCCAGGCACTCTTTTCTCCAAATATCGCATCATTAAAATGCTTCTGACAAAATGTGAAAAGCTCAAACATCTGAAAGAATAAATAAACCACTGATAAAAAAATGTTTCTACTGCATATCTAAAGAAGCGAGTTTGACCTGAACATGCTCCGAGCCCACAGCGCCCTCCTCCCTGCCCCCTGCAGAGGTCATGCAGACACCTGTGAGCTGGCAGGAACAGTAACACCTTTCATTAACAGCTTGTGATTTAAACAGAGCTACATTACCAATGTTGGCACGTCTCTTGATCTCTTTGCGGCGATTGGCAAACCAGTTGTAAACTTTCAGAGAAGTGACCCTCTCCAGATCAGACAGCTTCTTCCCTGCAGGAAAAACACAAACAGCATCACCATGAAACCTTTGATTTTGATAAGGAAGTCGATTCTGACAGAAGAATCCTGCGCGTGCGGCCACGTTTGGATACGACTTGATGTTGTCATTTTATGCTTTAAGACATTTGTGTCAAATGTTGTCATAACTATCTGATGAATTACGGCTCAAAACGAGCACAACTGATAACGCCACGCCGTCCTCAAGTCCAGGTGACTGTTTGTGTCAATCTGAGCACAGATTTCACACGATGCTGCTTCAATATCTGCACCATGCAGACGCAGTTCTGTAGCCAGCAAACATCCATCACTCATTGCAGTTAACAGGAAGCTCTGCCTGAGGAAAGCGGATCATCGAGGACTCCAGTCACCGCAGCCATGAACTGTTCAGACTGCTTCCATCAGGAGGTTCTGCAGCATCCGGTCCTGAACCAGCAGACTGGGAGAAGCTTTTTCCACCAGACTGATGAACACGTCACAGACACCTCACCTCCACCACTGGAGCTCCAACATTATGCACTCCACACTGTACATTAATGCCTCTGTTTTGCACAATATCCAACTACCAACCTCTGTATATTTTATTTTATTGTTTACTCTATTTAATTTGTAAAATATGTACACACACACACACACACGTAGAAAAACATATTTAGTACACACATCCAGTATATACTATCGTATATTGTACATATGTTTATTAGTCTCAGATTTAGCTGTTCTTATATTTTGCGTTGTTGTATTTTTGCACAACTCTGCTGCTTGTGACGCTCGCACACAAGAAGTTCACTCACATGTGCTGCACCAGTGTACCTGCACATGTGACGTGACAATAAAAGTGATTTAACAAAATGTGTGTAGCTTTGTGCACCTGCTGGTTTACCTGGTTTCTGAATAACAGCATTGCAGGCGTTTGCTATCTCCTCCCTTTTGGCCTCATCTGGATACTGGTTGTCGTTGAAGTAGCTATAAATAGCACAAGAGTCACAGTGATTAAATTAATTTCACAAGGACGATGTCAACAAACTGGAGCGGCTGCTGTTTGTCGTGCACGCGGCGCAGCTGAGCGCGTGCGAGGCTTCGCTGGCTGCACCGTTTCTTTGACTCCTGGAGGAAATAAGAGCGACGTTACGAAGCGCTGCTACCATCTACCATCTCTTTCCTCTGGACCTCACCTCTCCATCACAGCCAGGCACTCTTTTCTCCACGTGAAGCGGCTTCCCCGACGCAAGCGGAAGGTCCCGGGGGCGGTGGTGAGAGGGGGCGGGGTTTGCCTCCACTCCATTTCCTCCAGAGGTAACGGAGCTGGTCGCATGTTCAGAGTGGCACCTGCAGCGGGAGGAGCAGAGTCAACAAGTCTGCAGGTGTCGCTGTGGTTTGAGTGACAGAAGGACAGAACAGCAGAGATGGTGATGGCGCGAGGATCGTGGTCGCTCTGGCGGCCAGAGCTGGCGCGAGGATCGTGGTCGCTCTGGCGGCCAGAGCTGGCGCGAGGATCGTGGTCGCTCGGGCGGCCAGAGCGGGCGCGAGCATCGCGGTCGCTCTGGGCGGCCAGAGCTGGCGTGAGCATCGCGGTCGCTCTGGGCGGCCAGAGCTGGCGAGAGCATCGCGGTCGCTCTGGGCGGCCAGAGCTGGCGCGAGCATCGCGGTCGCTCTGGGGACCAGAGCTGGGGCGAGCATCGTGGTCGCTCTGGGCGCCCAGAGCTGGCGCGAGCATCGCGGTCGCTCTGGCCGCCCAGAGCTGGCGCGAGCATCGCGGTCGCTCTGGGGACCAGAGCTGGCGTGAGCATCGCGGTCGCTCTGGGCGGCCAGAGCTGGCGAGAGCATCGCGGTCGCTCTGGGCGGCCAGAGCTGGCGCGAGCATCGCGGTCGCTCTGGGGACCAGAGCTGGGGCGAGCATCGTGGTCGCTCTGGGCGGCCAGAGCTGGCGCGAGCATCGCGGTCGCTCTGGGGACCAGAGCTGGCGCGAGCATCGCGGTCGCTCTGGGCGGCCAGAGCTGGCGCGAGCATCGTGGTCGCTCTGGGCAGCCAGAGCTGGCGCGAGCATCGCGGTCGCTCAGGGCGGCCAGAGCTGGCGCGAGCATCGCGGTCGCTCTGGGCGGCCAGAGCTGGCGCGAGCATCGCGGTCGCTCTGGGGACCAGAGCTGGCGCGAGCATCGTGGTCGCTCTGGGCGGCCAGAGCTGGCGCGAGCATCGTGGTCGCTCTGGGCGGCCAGAGCTGGCGCGAGCATCGCGGTCGCTCAGGGCGGCCAGAGCTGGCGCGAGCATCGCGGTCGCTCTGGGGACCAGAGCTGGGGCGAGCATCGTGGTCGCTCTGGGCGGCCAGAGCTGGCGCGAGCATCGTGGTCGCTCTGGGCGGCCAGAGCTGGCGCGAGCATCGCGGTCGCAGAAAGCTGCAGCGCGAGCTCTCTCGTAAACATTACACTCAAAGCTCGGACATTTGACGAGGCCGAGCCGGATCACCCGGCCGGTGGCAGCTTATCAGAAAGCCGTGAATGAGGAGTCGATTTTCTCTGCAGCAGCGATGGAGGTGCGTGTGTGCGTGGGGGGGGGGTGCTCAGTCTGGCCATAAATAGCTTGGAGCAGTTTGCAGAGCTGATGGTGTTGGCGGGGCTCCACCGAGGAACATGCTGCAGAGAACGAGGCGTGGGACGTGTGCTGCCCGGCTACAGGGCAGAAAACACACGCCTGTACACGCTGGAGCTGAAGGAAGCGCCGGCCTCTCGATTCGCCTGTTAACCCTTTACAGTGTGCAGTCAGGACGACGGTGCACACAAAACAAAAGCTCTCTGCCTCTTCAGTTCGGGACAGTTAGTCGCTGTTACAACAGGCTTACAGTCCAGGACATCAAACAGCTGGATAATGTAAGTTACAAAGACGACCTCACTGAAGGAAACTGGTAAATCCTAAATCTTTAGATCATTTGAAACACTTTCGGTGGAGTAGTGTGACTCAGACTGTTCCTGGGCTCCTGTTTAGTCGTACACACGAATGTTGATTATTGTAATCCGGGCTTTTCCTAAACACATCTGGTGCTTCTCTTGCAGGTTTTAGCCAATGGAAACCTGTCGGCACTGTACTTCCTGTGATTTGCACCCCTACAGTTTATACAAGAGAGCTAAGGCGCATTAGCTGATCGTGTTGTGCTTTAAAATGTGGAGTCCACCACGTTAGCTCATCTTCTGTAGCATCTACAGTCATCACTGATTCTGGGCTGAACTCACATTATGCTGTTTAACATCAAACATAACGGCGATCGTGGCCCATTAACTGGTGAAGCAGCTGGGGGAAGTTAGCTAGCTTATAATAATTTACCATAAATCAGCCTGTTTTATGCTACAGGACAGCCAACGCACAGCTGACTGCTCTATGTTTTACAAAGGAGTACATCAAAGTCTAATAAAGGTCACAGAGAAAGGTGTAGCCTGGATAAAGCAAACAGAGCAAACTCAGAACAGCTGAGAAAGAAAACACAGCAAACTAAATGTTGAAGACTTCAGTAAATCTGTGAAAAAGTCAGAACTCTAAATACATTTCTATATTTCAGCCATATTTCTCTGAAACAAACGTCACTGGTCCAACATTTCTTTATCTAACACAGTAAAGTCACATCTTTAACGGCTCTAAGCTCTAAGTGAGTAGATTATTATAGTGATGAAAACACTAAAATATGGAAGAAGTGACAGAGAGTCGTCAGTGAGGACGACACAGGAAACCTTCACGCCTCTCGACTGCAGTCCTGCCTCTAACTTTAACTTCATGATTAAAGGAACTGCGTCACACTGATGCTACGCAGCTACTAACTACTCAAGGTGGATGCAGATTCTTACTTTCCTGGTTGGTCACCGGGTCACTTCCTGTCGTCCCTTCTTGTTGGAGCTCTTCAGTTTTCTTAGAGCACCTCCGAGCTCCACATTCAATGCCAAGTTTTCAAACTGTTTTTGTTAACATTTAACATTTCTGCAAATACCAGGAGATGTTCACTACTTTATTCTCACTTTATTCTCACTTTATTCTCACAGCAACATTAGCAGTGGAGGCAGCAAGCTGCTTTCTTTGCCTCCACGCTGAGCTCAGAGAGACAAACTCTGCTGCTGTCGTTACATCTTTGCTGTTGGACCGACTCATGAAACAAGCTTTGAAGAAAACAATTAACTGGGACGTATGTTGGGAGACATTTGTCCACATAAACACACATACCTGTTGTTCCCATTAGCACTGGCAACAACTGTGTGGGAGGCTAATCTGTGGCTCTGCTTAAAGCCACGAGGACAAAAACGAAACTGTCTTTCAACACTTTAAACGACGGCTGTCAAACGTAAACAAGCTGAGGGCCACTCAGCTGTTCAAGGAGTGCAACACAAACAGGAAGCAGTGTTTGTGTTTCTAAACTTCAAATACTGTAAACAAACGTGAACGCAGATTTGAACTAAGTGAAGCCTTTCATCGAACGACCACAGTAACCCATGCAGCAGCTGCTCCCACCGTGTTCGTATATGCAGACAGACGTGGACGCAGCAGTAAGCAGGTAGGGGTGACACAGGTGGCCCCCAGGCCGCGAGTCTGAGACCCCTGTTTCCAGTAAAGAGGTTTGTTCTTGTTCGATGGTTTTTAAGTTTGAGAAAGGAAACTTAAACTTCTTACCAACATTAACACTGTGGCTTCATCAGCAACAGAAAACTTTGGCCCCTCCCACCTTGTCCCACCAATCAAAGCCAATGGAGAGCTCAGACTAGAGTGGTGGTGGTGGACCGACCTCCAGTGCAATGTAGCGATGTCACGTGACCACTTTACCCTAACCCTAAGCAGACGGCGGCGATGGGGCATCACACTGATGCGGCGCTCACTACGAGGTTTCTTCTTCCATCTTCATTCTGCTTTTCCGCTCTGCTGCTGAGTGAAGGATGCTCAGGACAAAACCATTATTTATTCATTTCCTCGTCGGCTGCTCCTCCGATTCTCCTCCACTCAGGCTGTTTGTGCCGACTCTGCTCTTTTTCTTACCTGGTGGAGGTGAAACAGCCTCTCCGTTTGCTTTGATCCTTCATAACTGCTGCAGAGTGTGTGCTGCTAAGCAACAGCCGCAGTCAAATGTGCTGTTCGTGTACATGTGCATCGCTAAGACGCCCGTTTTCGAGATTCGGTTGGCGCAAAAGATTCAAAGCGTGTGACTAGCAGATCTTATACGGAGGGGAGATCGTCTCTTTGCTTCCACTGAGCGACACACAAACTGCAGGGTCACGCCTCCCCACTGTCACGTGCTCTCAACTGTCGAATGAGGGCAAAGCGCCAAAACATGTTGTGGCAGTTAATGAAGCCAGATGTACCTGGTGTGGTTTTCTCCAGCGTGTACCAGCGGTAGAAAGCCCTCTTCTTCTGCTCGCTCAGGTCGGAGCCGTGCTGCAGCAGCCAATGGGAGATCCTGCTCTGACTGATGCCTGGAAAGCAGCCAGACATCAAATTACATCACAGAGGTTTTTGCACAGAGCACCAAGTGTAGACGAGCACAGTTCAACAGACAGAACAGGAAAAGGAAACACAGCGTCACTTATCAAACGCTGCATCTGGGAATCAGAGTTTGAGCTGTATTTTAAACGCCAGGGTTCAGGCCTGATTCTGCAGCACCTGATTGGTTATTGAGTAACACAGTAATGTTAGTTACATTCCTTTGTGTGACTTTAATAAATACCTGCAGAAAAACAACAAACCCACAATGTGTGCAAACGCACAGGTGTGTTCTTCTGCGGGTCGACTGTAATAGTTCAGAATTACACAGGTGACCAAGCTTCGAGCCTCAGCTCGCCCTCATGGCAGAGCACACCGATTGGCCCTCAGCTGCCTCTGCTCAGTATGAAGCGTCGTGCTGTTTTTGGGGATTTTAAAACCCTTTGTGTGGCGCCTTTTGCACCACGTGCTGAGAAACATGTGGTGCAAAAGTTCTGTTTCCCGTTTTAGCTAGCTTTGAGTGAACACAGGCACCCGCGTGTTGACCAAACTGATCCTGTGACACTGGGGCTTTAGTCGTTTGGTCCTTGGGCATGTAAACACTGCCCCGGTCAGTTTACACACTCCTGTGCTGCGCTTCAGTCACGAGGTGTGAACAAAGGATCGGCCGAGTGTTTTGGCAAAACCACGATCCAGCTGCAGAACCGCAGAATGAATGTGACACGACCTCGATCTGACCCAACTACAGGTGCACGGTGGAAATTTAAGTTACTTCCTGTAGTCTTGTATCCTTTACATTTTGGGACGCCAAAGGGTGACGTGCAAAGTTCTGTCTCGCAGCCATGAAATTAATGTGAAATTCTCCACCAACCCAGAAAACCTTCCTCCCATATTTACTTTCTCAGGCACATCTGGCCAATAAGACTAAATATTCTCACGTGTTGATGAGTTCACTGTGCAGGCTCAGGATCCACGAGCTTCTGATGCTGCGCTCAGACTGCAGCTCCACTGTCCTGCACAGCAGCTCTGCAGGGTCACCACTGCAGGGTCATCACTGCAGGGTCACCACTGCAGGGTCACCACTGCAGGGTCACCACTGCAGGGTCACCACTGAGATCCTGCAGCAGGTGGAAATCTGGTTCATGCACTGAACTCAGGACAAGGACGGCTGAACAAGACGTTCAGTTCACGTGGAGGATGAGAGGAAGCGCATCATGCTGCTCAGTGAGCACTCGGGGAAAACTTTCAAAGCAACCGACGAACAGACTTCATAATGAATTCAAGAACACGCCGCCAATCTGTGAGAAACAGCTCGACGTGTCAAACTGATCTTGTTATGTGTGAGATGATGCAGACACACAGAAAAGGTCCACTGACAGATGTGTGAGATCAGGCGCTTTGTCGGTGTTTAGGAGTCAGCCCGAGTCTACGGTAACGCGGCCGGCGGACATGTCTTCAGGGTCAGGACGAGCTTTTCACAGTAACACAAAGTTCCTCAAATGCCAATGTGAAAGTGAGGAGGAGCGAGCGGCAGAGAACGGCTGATGCGAGCGAGCGTGTCAGCTACTAACCGGTAACTTGTGCCACCACTGCCTGAGAGATCCTCCTGTTCCCCAGGAAGGCTTTGATCTCCTCTTTCACCAGACTGCTGTCCCTCCTGCAAACACAGAGCACACAGAGATTCACAACCTGCAGCTCGACACAGGCGCAGAAATGCAAAAACAGCTTCATTGTTACACATTGGGCTGCTGGGGCAACGTCCGGCTGCTACACAGCTGTAAAAATATATGAAGTGAATCACAGCTTTCATTCACGTGGACTTACACAGGCAACCTGCTCCATAATGAGCCAGGAAAAGGGCAAATGCAAACATGTTTAATGCTTTTGTCACCAATTCTGTGCTCACTTGGAAAAAGCACAATAACACATTCATGATGATTCAGTCTTTATTGCACCTATTCACGGCCAGCCTATGACAGCGCAGCTCCTCTTTGCTCCGGCCTGCACGTCGACAGCATGTGCTGTGGCCTCTTCTTTTACAGCTCCCACGTAATCAGCGTTTCAGAGGAACATGAAGGCAGAGCTGAGCCGCAGTCCAGTCATCTAGATTTTCAAAATGCAATAAAAGGCCACGTTTCCGCCGTCTGACTTCACAGCAGCAGGAAAATAAATATATATGAAGCATGCAGAGACTCGCAGGAACGCAGGACGTGCAGTCACAGTGTACCCACCCTGCTTTCTGGCATCAAGCCCATTCCCCTCCCATGCACACACACACGCACACACACACGCACACACACACACACACACACACACACACACAGTCTCAGCTTCGTTCCCGTCTCGTACAGACTGAACACGAGTCGATGTCTAAATCTAAAAGTGCATTCAGGTTTTTTCTCTCGACACGACAGCGTTTCCAGCAGCCCCCCCCCCCCCCCCCCCCCGAACCCCCCATACAATCACAGCAGCCTTTGAACAGCCGCTGTCCCAGGCTCAGTCAGAATGGAAATGGCATCAGTCCTAAGCACGCCGTTTGGCATATTCGTGAAATGAAACTGCGTCACGACTCTTTGACATCCAGCATCAATATCCTCCACGCCAGCCTCTCACGGCGCGGCTAAAATTAGAGCCTGAAGAAAAAATGCTGCTTGTATCGACACCAGTGAATCAATGTAGCGCGAGCTGCTGTACAAGCTACAAGCCTGGGGAGGAGGAGGGGGGGGGTGTTTTGGGTGCCAACTCAAAGGCCAAACTCCTGCAGAGAAGCAAGCGTGCACTTTGAAAGTGAGAAGAAAGGGAAAGGGCGCCGCGGGACCGTGGACAGGCTGAGACCTGGTGTCACGCCCCCGCAGCCCTGCCGAGCGAGAAGCTGGAGAGCCCTGCAGCAGACGAGGGCTTTTGAACGCTACTTAACTTCTCGGTCGTTCTAAAAAGGACGCGTAATCTAATGCAGAGGCAGCGTGAACGAGCAGCGGCCGGTCGGCGCTGACGGCGGAGCCTATTCTTACTCGTACGGTTCACACGGGGCAGCTGGAGGCAGCAGCACAGCAGCAGGAGGAGACGGCTCATGTGTGAAGTGCTCAGAGGAGGAGACGAGGCGCTAACACGCACGCTTTAATAGATTATGAACACTTTACCTGTCGATGGGCCTGAAAAACTTCTGAGCCTCTGCTCTCCAACTGAATGTTACTAAAGGTTCATGTGATGTTTCCAGAGGTGCACAACACAAAGCTTGTTTTCTCTCACAGGAGATCAGCTTGAACTCGAGCGGTTCTGACGATGCGCATCGTCCCGACAAAAACGTGCCGGCTCGGGTTGCTCTGAAGCCTCACAGGATTCACGTCTTTGTGGGCGACGCAGGGAACGAGCCAACAATCTCACCATCACCTGCTCTGCTCCTAAGGAGAGACAGGACGCTGCCGTCTCTTTATCCGGTATTAAAACCGGATCTCTTTAGTCCCATCTTCATAGCAAGAATCTGGCAACAGATCTGCATTTGTGTCGCAGCTGAACTGCAGACGGGCGCTGCTACAGCAAAACATCTCCAGTCAGATGTCAAAGTGACGGGAGCTGGAAAGGCAAGTTTCACGACAGCAGAGCAAATGCCCGAGTCAGGGAGGTCATTTAGATTAGTTTATGTTTCCTTTCACGTCTGCGTTAACCCCGGCAGGCTGGGCTGCACGAAGACAAGCACAGCGCTCTCATGTTCAAGCTGGGGAAAGATGCAGAGATGGGTCGGCTCTTTTTTTCAATCTTACAGAAAAAGTAAAAAGTCAAATATGACCGGCTCCTGTTTCCCAGGGATTAACGAGGACGACAACTTTGGTGTTTGTGATGCAGCTACAACATTTCCACTTCCTCTGTGCTGGAACGAACAGCACTGCCAGATAATGTAGGGCACATGACGCAGTCGTGATGACGCAGCTGCTGCTTTCACTGTGTGTGTGTGTGTGTGTGTGTGATGATCACAAAATGGGTCTCCGAACAGATGTGGAGCACGTCAGCAGGTGTGTCTGTCAGTCTGTGAGTGACAGACTTTGTCAACAGGGCGACGTCACGTGAGAAGCCCCAGAAGTAGGAGGGCCCACGGTGCCGGGGGTCCATCCACGCGTCACAGCCCGTCCAACACTCTCCTTAGTACATGTGTAACGGTCTACATGCTGCATCTCTGGGACAAGCGTATAACGTCCAGGATTCGTCCAAGACTACTGGTCTGTAGTTGTGCTGTTACAGTGGTGCTCACACTGAACGTGGCCTTCAGACTAAACCACCTTTGACTCAGTGAGATCAGATACAGCAGCTCCGGTGCACGAGACAGGTCATGCAGCATGAAGAATCATTAGTGTCACAGATGCAAACAGAAACGCTTTTTGCATCAAATGCGAGAGAACGAGGCCCGCGCAAATGTATTTGTTTCTTAAATATCCGATTTTTCACAGCTGCTGTCTGTACCGTCCATTTTTCAGACGATTGTGTCAAACATTTCTAGATAATGCTGCTCGCAAACACTTCAGACTTCACCATAAAAACATTTTGTATGAACAAACTGTAAAATAAGAGTAGATGTAGTAGATGAGACACATTAACGGCTGTCTTTGCTCCGCCTCCATTTTTCCTCCAAGTGAAGGTAAATTTGTGTAACAAGAGATTTTTTTAAGAACATTTTTAATTCTGGTAACGGATATTTGAAATCTTTGAACATGAATCCTTTTCCTAGAAAGCAAGAAGCACATGGAAACCCATGTGTACAAGGTTTGTGTGTGCAGAGTTTCCAGTGCATAGACACACCCAGATCAGTGCATAGACACACCCAGATCAGTGCATAGACACACCCAGATCAGTGCATAGACACACCCAGATCGGAGCATAGACACACCCAGATCAGTGCATAGACACACCCAGATCGGAGCATAGACACATCCAGATCAGTGCATAGACACACCCAGATCAGTGCATAGACACACCCAGATCGGAGCATAGACACATCCAGATCAGTGCATAGACACACCCAGATCAGTGCATAGACACATCCAGACAGCTTTAACCCTTCATGGCCTATCGAAGCATGCACGCTCCGTTTTGCACAACTATTTTTAAATGCCGGTAGAATTGCAGCCACATAAGCGCAATATTTCCTTTGCATTTGAAATATGAGGAGTTATATGCATTCAGCCTGTCCCAGGCCGCGGTTTTTATGGCTTTGCAGAAAGTGTCGGCAACAACAAAAACATGATATTCCAGAAACACACTTTGCTGATCTGATCAGCTGTTTACGGCACTTTAACGTCAGCTCGAACTATCGCATGTCCGCCATGTTTGACTTTCTGTATAGTTTCTGGGATTCTTAGAACTTAAACTGCAAATCGTTTTTTTATGCTGTTAATTGTGCACAATAATATTTATTTTTGTTTCTCCTCAGTGTATCTAAAAGTGAAACTATGGAGACGCTCAAAATAAATTTCCTGTGGTTGGAAACTATTTTGTGCAACTTTTCTGCATTTACAGTTTTGAGGGATCTACCTGTGAAATTACTGTAATTGGAAATATGTGTAAAAAACAAAAACGATTTTACATTTTTTGTTAGTTTGTTGCACTTTTTAACAATTCATGTAGTTGCTGTGAACGTAATGCATACATATTATTACAATTTGGGATATAACAGTTGATGTAACGCAACTTGAAATGGTCCCAGAAATGGCACTACACAGGGCTCGCAAAATTTCAAAATCCCTGGTAGCCCTTCGGGCAGGGACTCTTCAGTTTTTGGTAGCCCAAATAAATTTAAGTAGCCCGAATAAAAAAGAGAGCAATTTTTTGATTGATGTTTGTTTCCTTTGCAATATACATTAAAGTATAATATTGTAACGGAAACAAAACATTAATCAAAAAATTGTTGAAACACAAATTACAACATTGTATAAAAATTACAATCATCAACTCAAATACTTGGTTCTAATTGAACAGAAACTTCTATGAACGTGTAAGAACTGTGTAGGACATGAATCAGTCTGTGTCAGATCCTGAATTTGAAATTTCCACTGAAGTCACGGGTAAGAGGCAAGTGGAGCCAAGATCTAGGCCATTTGCTTTTTGAAGTTTGCAAAGACTGCTGAATTTTGCCAGTGGTAGTTCACTCTTTGCAACATAGTAGCTGTTCTATTTGCAATTGCTGTTTGTTCTGGGAAAGATATTGCAGACTGAGCAATAATGCATTTCTTGCATTTCTCATGGGTTCTAATAGGAGCCTTTCTTAAAATGACTGGTCCCAGTAACAAAGGCGCTTGTCGAATCAGAAATTGAGGGAAGACCAACAACACACCCGGCAGAACATTATGTTATTTACACGGGTGCACATAAGTGGTCCGCATGTGCGCATTCGCTGTCAAAATAAAAGACGCGCACCAGATAAGAAGTTGCAACGTGCGTTTGTGTCCATATAAAAGGCTGTTTTTGTCCTAGAGTGGGATTTTCACGGCACATTCTGCACCACATCTCTGTGCGTTCATCATTTGTTTGAAGCCAGCTCACCTCCTGCAACCACTTGTCCGAGAATATGCGCTTCTTTTGTGGTTCGGACTCCTCCTGACATTTCTTTGGAGGTGGAGGAACACCAAAGTAACTGCTTAAAGGAGCTTCTTCGACATCTTTAAGAGTTCTAAACAAATGTCTGTCCTCCTCCAGAAAATTATCTATTGTTATCGCAAATTTTCAAATGTATATGGTGATAAATATTTTTGGTCATATCGCCCTGCTCTAATGCCGCCTTAAAGTGCCGCTGGCAGAAAGGCCATCACGCAGGAGCGGGTGCAGCCACACAGCCAGATTAAGGACGCTGTGACGGCAAAAGTCGACAACACAAACTGGAGAAAATGACGCGTTTGTCTATATGAATGAAACTCCTTACACACTGGATGAGCCCGTTACTGTGAAACCGTGCCGTTAACCCTGTTTTACCATATTTGTGCCATTACAGACAACCCCCCCACACCTGTGGGCCAAACGAGGCACAGCTCCCCACTGTGGGAAGTTACCTCCATCTGAAACCAAGGTTTTTGAAAGAGTGTATAACATGTGTTATAACATGTGTTATAGTGGAGTGTGGACTCTGACACCTCAGAGTAACTGTGATGTTTAGGTGTCTCAGGAATCAACAGCACCTGCTACCACAGGTTGCTAAAATAAGCTTCTGATAGTGAAATTAAACTTTTTGTTAGATCCATACTGTAGAGCCCCTGATTTCCCCTCAAGTGGGCATCATCAACACAATATAAGAGGTGAGAAAGCTTTATGGACAGTCGTCTCCACAGTGCTTTTGTCTTCCTGACCATTCAAACAAGCCACACTCGCACACTTACACGCTCTCTCCACCTCAGGTCCACACCTACGGCCAATTTTAGAATTACCAATTAACTCTGGGCTGCAGGAGGAAACCAGAGCAGCCACACATGCAGACTCTCCACAGGAAGGACCCAGGCAGCTTTAAACCCACTGCTTAACTGCTGTGTGTTCACTCAAATGAGCTTTGTACAAATAAACAAGCTAAATAGATTCCTCAAGCTTTGGTCAATCAGTAACCCTACGAGCTCACTAATGAGCTCATCACTGCGCACATCCCGGCGTCCCACTGGTAAAAGTCCAGTGACAAAGTGGGATAAACCTCAGATCACAAATGACTCCCTGAGAAGATGAACCGACCTTGCACTTGCTGCTGTTTCAGACTTCGAGGTGTATCGATTCAGCCAAGCCAGGAAATTCCCTCCACGTGTATCCGACTGAGCACTTGCATCCAGATACGTTTCAGATACTTTCTTCAGTGTCCAGTCTTGTTCCTCTCACACAAATTTGGATCCAAATCACAATCACCTCCAAAGGTTTTTATCTAAATCTGCCCGTACCTTTCTGCTAGTGCCTCCTTGCTGTGAAGCAGGAATCATTTCATCACTGTTCAGTAACATCACCACAGACAGGCTTCCCAAAGACATTTTATGCAACATGAAGCTAAATGCTACAGCACGGATATTAAATTTAGCCCCCAGGTGATGAACATGAGATATCTACAGCTTCATGTATAGTTCTAGCAGCAGCTGCACACAATGAAGCTTCAACTGAAGTTCCTGCTAATCAGCCCTCACCTTACCAGCTTTACTGAAAGCAATCTCCCAACCCAGTGACGGCTGCAAGAACAAAAAAACAGGAAAAAGGCATCGAGTTGTAGAAACCGTTTCAGTGTCGTCCGTGTGTTTTCTGTGAAAGTGACTGTGGACAGCGCCACACTAGACTGAGGCGTGTCGATGATTATTTCAGACTAGCAGCTTCAAGTTTCACCATCTTAGCGACAGCTAGTGACTCACTAGCAGTAAGTGTGGGGTGGCTGTAGCTAGGGGTGGGGGAAAAATGGATACTGTGTAGCATGGTGATATTTTGTTTGCTAATAATGTATCGATACAGGGACAGCAGAAATCGATACTTTGTTACAAAAAGGTTTTTGTGCTCTGACTTCAGAGCATGTTGATCCTTTTTCTGAGCAAGAATCCTGACATTCCTTCACTGTCCAAATGTGTTTAATAAACATGACAGTTTACTTATTTTAATTTAAGACATGTTTTATTTGAATTAAGTTTAAAACTTTTTTATTTAATGTAAAATTATATTTTGTTTTAATTTACTTTCAAATTCTTCAGTTGCTGAAGGGGCTGCATAGTTTTCATAAACTGCATAGTTCAGAATAGCTATAATTGTACCAGATGGTTGTTCAGTTAAGTTGGACTAGACTGTAATACAAACCGTTCAGTTTGTCAACAATAAAACTGAAATGAGAGAAAGACTGAGTGTGAGACTTTGATATTAGAGAAAATGAATATTGATAAAGTTTACCTTTATGTACAGAATCTGAATATCGCAAAATATTTTTAAAAATTGCAATAATATCGTATCGTGGGATGTATGGTGATTCCCACCTCTAGCTGTAGCTCAGGTGGCAGAGCGGATCAGCCACTAACCAGAAGGTCGGTGGTTCGATCCCAGGGGCGAGATATTGACCCCATGTTGCTCTCCGATGCGTCCATCAGAGTGTGAATGTGTACGAATGTTAGATACTTAAGCTTAGAAGTGTGTGATTGGGTGAATCAGCTGTATAAAGCGCTTTGAGTGCCCGGACAGAGTAGAAGAGCGCTACATAAGAACCAGTCAGTTACCATTTACACCCCACAGTATTATTCCCTGTCGCCATCTTTCACAGCTCACTGAGCTCAGCAGCCTGGTACTACTACATACTGCCCTCTGGTGACGTTTTTGTGCAGTGCAGTTCTACAAACACACAGTTTCTCTGTTCTCACCTCATCAGCTCCTCCACCTTATCATCGATATCCAGATCTTCCTCTGTAGATTCAAACCCGAACGCTCGCGTCGCTGCGGCGCTGTTCACCGGATATCGTGGCGGAGACAGTTTTCCGTTGGGGGTGGCAGCTAGGCTGTCGCGGCCGTTCTGTGTCAGGGCCACCAGCGAGACCGGGGACGGCAGGATGGCAGAGGGCGGCGGCGGCCCTGGAGGCGGGGACGTGTCGTAGCTGTTGCTGGGAGACAGCGAGAGCCCCCCAGCGCTGTTGAACTGCGTCTGCGTGGCTGTGGAGATTTTGGAGGTCGTCGAAGAGGCGGCGGCAGCGGCGTGATCGGCGGCTCCACCCTCACCGCCACTGTTGATGCCGCCGCCATTGCATGACGCTGAAGAGGTGGTGGTTGCCGAGGCAGTGTTGTTATTGTTGATATTGTTGAATGACGTGGTAGTAGTAGTGTTAGAGGCAGAGTTGTTGGTGCAGCTGTTGGCCCCACCTACGCCGTAGGAGGACGAGGAGGAGGAGGAGGAAGAGGTGCGGCGGCCAAACTTGTCGCCGTGCTCCCGGTCCAGCCGGTCCAGAGTGTCGAGCGCATGCAAGATCTCCTGCTTGGTCATGCCGGTGCGACGCAGCCGCTGCAGCAGATCTATCTGCTCAATAGTGAAGCGCGGCTCCTCGCTGAACTCAGACATCCTGCTGCTGCTGCTGAGACACAAGACAGACAAGCTGAGGAACACAAGGCGAGGAAAGGAAACAGGAAATGCAGACGGGGCAAGTTGAGGAAAGTAGGAAGGAATCCTTAGAAAAGTAAGTGGAGAAGGAAAGGAAGAAGGAAAGGAAAGGAGGAGCAAGTCAGGCAGTGGAGGGGATGGTGGAGTGACAGAGGAAATGAGAGGATTAAGTAGCAAAGAGTGAAAAGGAACGCAGTCGCAGATGGGGAAGCAGGATAAAGCGGAGGAGAGTTAGAGGGATAAAGTAGGCATAAAACGGGTGGGAAGGGAGGGGAATAAAAAACTGCAGGAAGAAAATATAAAGAGGCAGCGGAGAAGAAAAGACAAGAGCGAGAGACAGAAGTGTGAAAGAAAAAAAGGCGAGGGGAGGGGCAGGGCATAAAAATCAGCTATTTTTGGGAAGCAGCAGGCAACACGCTCAGAGTGCCAGAGTCACCTTGACAGCTGATGCTATCTTAACATTCAGTCTGTCGTTCTTTAAGAGCCACAATACATCCTCGCTCTGCGCACCACCCACGCTGTATGTTTTTCATGAGCAATTTGCTGTGCTCAAAATCAATGCAACTGGAATCAGACTGCGGCAGATTTTCCATCTTCTGTGCCAGCCCGACCTGAGCCGATATGATAAACGGTTTAAAAGGGGTCACTGGCATTTTTCTACATCTGTCTTTCTCCAAACTGTGCGGAGGACAGAGGGGAGGGGGAGGGAACATAAAGGACTTCTGAGTGCATTTGAAGTTATAAATAATGGGGGGACACTGGCACATAAACCATTACCAGGACTTCAGACACGTGCAGTAAAGGGTCATTTTGGGTCTGAGCACATTATTTCTGCAGCGCTGACAGGTGAACATTAACTAGTCCTTGGTGTTTAGAAGGTGAGCTGCTAATGCTGTAAATCATTACCAAGCAGAGTCCAAATCTGTCACACCCCAGAAAGACGGGCTGCACACAACAGGAGACCGCTGGATTTGGATTAGTGAGCTTAAACATGCAAGTGAAAGCAAATGTGTGCTGCGAACAAACAAGAACATTTGAATTCATGCCCACTGTGATCAAGTGGGTAAGTTACCCATTCACCCAGGAGGCAAAGTTCACCCTGCACGTAACTAAAGCAGTTAAAGATGGAGCTGTCTGCATTCCTGTCGGGCTTGGATGCCCCCTGATAACAGCCCAGCTAAGTTCATGAACTCAGAGTGTTTGTCATGCCAACAGCAAAACTACAACAGAATAAAAACGCAACCACGGTGTCGTTAAACACGCAAACTCTAGATTGTTTGACAGCGCAGCTTTCTAAACGCTTCCAGTCTTAAAGTGCTTCCCGCAGTTGGCGGCATCTCTTCTCCCTCCATGTGTTTTTGTTTTGCTGGCCCGCAGTGAGAGCACCGAGCCGTCGCGCCTTTCAGCGCTGCAGGCGAAGCGCCGTTGATGCCAGCTTTCACGCCCTTTGCCCGAAAGCTAACGCTAGCGAGCGCTCCGGCGGCACACGGACAAACCGCCCCGACTAAACGTCAAAATTACCCAGCACGGCGAGCCCTCCGCAACACTCGAGGATTGCTCTCGTTTTCTTCACTGCCCCCCGAGGCTGAATCCACGCTGACAACAGCCCCCTGGCATCGCGGAGGGCGATTAGCCACCTGAGGTGGGCTACGCGGGTCGCCGTGGGCTCGTGCGATGATTAGCATACAACGCTAGCCGTGCCAACGCCGATACTAGCTGACGTTAGCCGCCGTCGCTGGCTAGCGAGCGTTTGATATTAATAACATCACTTTCTGTGTCGAGAGAGCCGAGTAACAGGACTTACCTCGGTTTCAAATCGTCCACTTAACCATTTAACTTTGTAACGGAAGCAAAGAGGCGCGGTGTCGTTTGCTGCAGCCGAGCACTAAAGCAGCTGGGAACAGTGCCCTGTCCGACCCTTTTCCAAGGATTTCTAATCAGAGGCGAATTATTTGCCTCTCTGCTTTGTCTGTCTGACAACAGCCATATTGACAACTAACACCTCCGAGCAGCTCTGAGGGAACTGTAGTTTCACTCCCGCAAAGGCCTCCGACACGCGGCGGCGTTCCCTACGCTACGGACTACAAATCCCTGAAACGAGGGAGAGGGGGGCTGATGGCTCGCTGATCTACAGTTGTCACAAAAACAGTGATGCAGTTTTTAATGTGGCCACAGCGGCTGCTCTCCCCAACCCCGCAGCAGCTGCACCAGGCGACCCGTGCCACCTCACCGGCCGACCGGGCAGCCACCAGCCGGCTGCACGTCTAACCGCATTACCGCTGCGACACGTTCCTGTACACCTCACACGAAGTCAGCTGCAGTGTGGCCATACAGGGGCCCCTACTTGTTACTCTATTAAAGAAAAGGTAAAGGCCACTTAGTCTTTAAATGAAGTGGAAAACCCCCCTAATTAAGTTGGTGCCAGTAATCAGACCCAAGGACAGGGATTAGAAGAGCAGCCAATTAAACAGCCTTGGTTGGAGCACACATCAATGACCCAGCATGAAGGAAAGCAGGCTCAATAATCAAGATTATATGAAATGTGGAATACAGTCTTAGAACTGCAAGAATAGAAGAGAACAGGAACAACGCAGAGCAAAACAGGAATCTGCTTCAAGGATGTCAAAACGATTTTACATCGTAGGACACATAAGAGCCCGCGTTGATCTGAAGTGAGGTGGACCAGTGAGACTCTTTCTGTGAGAGCGATGTTGGCCAACCACACATGTAAACTCTGGGATGTTTGAATATAAGAAAAAGATTAAAGCAGTACACCTCCGTTTGTTTTTTGGATGATAAAGAAATGCTGCTTTGGACTGAAACTGTAAGAAATGCAGATGTACACTGTGGTCATGGATGGTCCGCAGCAATACCAGGTGACAGTTGATGACTGAGGGGTCCAAAGTGAAAACATCCCCACACCATCCTGAGCCGTTGATACAAAGCTGAATGTTTCCATCCTTTCATGTTGTTTTCATCATTTTCTGAAAATACCATCTGAAGGTCGCAGTAGAGTTTCATCAATTGGACAATCTTGTGTTGGCCAGAGGGGCCGATGGCGCGATATGGCAGCCTCACTTCTGTCAGTCTGCTCCAGGGCAGCTGTGGCTACAACTGTAGCTGCCTCCACCAGTGTGTGAATGCGAGAGTGAATGAATAGAAGTGATTTGGGTGCCTTGAAAAGCGCTGTATAAATGCAATCCATTATTATTATTATTATTATTGTGTTGTCAGAGAAACGGTGTGGACCTCAGTTTCCTGTTCCTGACAGGAGTGGCACTCGCTGGGGTCTTCTGCTGCTGTAGCCCATCAGCTCCAAGGTTCAACATGTGTTGCGTGTTCAGAGATGCTCGTCTGCGTGTCTTTGCTGTAACAACTGATTATTTCAGCTACTGTTGCTTTTTTACTGGCTCGAGGCGGCTGTCCATTCTTCTCTGACCTTGGACATCAACAAAACATTCTCACCCAGAGAGCTGCAGTCATTCTCTGTAAACCCCACAGCCCATCATCTACTACACCATGTTTAAAGTCCCTGAAAGTCACCTTTGTTCTAATTCTGATACTTGGCCTGAACTTCAGCAGGTCGTCTGGATCATGTCTACAGCCCCTAAATGCTTTGAGCTGATGCAATGTGATTGGCTGATTCAATATTTGCATGAATGAGGAGTTGAAAAGATGTTCCTAATAAAGTGGCTGGTGAGTGTAATCTCAAAACTGCATTAAGTATATAGTTTAGAGGTGCTTTTGAATAATTTTCCTCAACAGAATTGATCCAAAATTGATAAATTACAGAATTTATTCAAACTGAATGCTAACGAGCTGTTCATGGTTAAAGATTAGCCATAAAGGGACATTTAAAGCTGCTTAATTCTGGAGGGGGATTGGATCCAGGTGTTTAACCTGACATGTGCACCACTTAGACACTTTGTGTGAAAAACACAACTCATTTAAGTTAACCATTAATATAGTATGGGGGGGTTTCGCTTCTCAGCGTGCACCTGCTTTGCCTCAGCAGAGTAGATGCACTTACATTGTTCATTCTCTGAGTTTTAATCAGAGAAATGCATTAGACTGCGTCAAACAAAGATGCAGAAGAGCACCATTTGTATCAGCTAAAGGTCCATATATGATCATCTGCTCACACACAGTTTGATCCAAGTGGTCACGCTGGGAACGAGACAAACGAGAGCTTCTGAGCAAGACGGTCAAACTTGATCTGCCACAGTGGAGGCGTTAAGTATAGTGTGTGCTGTTTGAAACCTTTGTGCTGCACAATAGGATGAATACTAATGCAGTTAAAGCGGTTGTCTATGACCTACTGTTCATGAATAATGCATAACAGACTCATGTAAGGTGCTTGGCATATTTACAGCAAGCTGTATGGGAGCACTGCTGCTTCACTACAGCCGGAGAGCCGCAGAGATGTAAATGCTGCTTTGCAGAATCTGTGCAATTTCCTGTACAGTCTGGTAGTCACACTGCCCCCATGTGACAACTACTGTCCAAAAATAGCTTGAGGAAGGAGTCAGTTTGTAGTTGTCATTGTGTTGTTTTTGTCTGTATTTTATTTTTAAATGTATTAAACGTGTCCTATCATAACGAGTCCACTGATGTGAGCTGTAACAAAAAGTTGAAATACTGCTTTAAGTGAGATCTATGATGCTCCTTTTTTTAATTTTTGAACTCTAGAGTAGCTTTGCATGATTCAAAAGTTCAAAATAATCCTTATTTATATCATACTGGGGCTTGATGGAGTCTCCGGCTGTCTGACACAAGCTGTTTAGTTCTCATCAGCCACTTTTAAAGGTCTCAGGGAGCTTATTTGAGTATCTTATTTTGAAGTATATTGAAATCCAATTTTAATAGTTACTGGGACATAAAAGCTGCATGTCTAAAGTCATCATTTTCATTACTGCTTATCGAGTTCAGTGTTGTGTAGTAGCTGGAGCCCTTACCACATGTGATTGAACAATAGGCAGAGTACATCCTGGGCAGGTCGGCAGTCTCTCGCAGGGCTGAACAGAGTCAGACAACCATTCCCTCCAGCAGTCACACATATTGTCACAAATTAGCCTAATATGTATGATTTTTGGACTGAGGGAAGAGGCAGGAGCACACAGAACGGGGACAACGTGAAAACGCCACACAGTACAGCCAGCGGGCTTGACCCACCAACACTCTTGCTGTGAGGTTACGGTGCTAGCCACTGCACCACCATGCCACCCTGAAAGCTCAGGGTTCATGCAGGAATCCAGTCTGTTTCTCTGCTTATCTATACTACATATGTACTTATGTAATACAAGTTCTTTAGTGACTGCTGCAGCTGCGTGAGTCCCTCTGTCTCACTGTGTGGTAAAATATAAAAACCGTCTGTCTTTTATAATGTAAATCAAAACTTCCAGAGCCCAAGCTAATGATCTGACCTTACATGACATCGTTATGAGGACGACACTACTCTGAAGCACGGTGCGAACAGGTGTCAGCTGATCAAGCAATTCTAACTGTACTCAAGTCGAAGCATCCAAATTATATTATGAGATGACCCCGATGTACAGCAGAAGAAAGCTCGTGTTTATTAACACTGTGTTTCCTCCACAGTTAATGATTCTTGGCTTCCACCTGATTCAGGACAGATGGTAAAACATGTGGGTGTGGGCTGAAGGCTTACAAGTGTATCGTTATCGACGTCCTCATTAACTGAGACAGTGCTTTTGGTATTTGTTCCCCAATTTGTTGTTAGTGTCACGCTTTGGCTCTGTGGCAGGCAGGATGTAGGACCGAAACGCAGGAAACACAACATGGGAGGTTAACGGCAGCTTTATTGCTGATATGTTTAATATGCTGCTGAGAATATAGCCCAGAAGAAGCGTATAGTATAGCTTTTATTTTGGAAAGAGCCATTTCTCTGTAATAAACTCTCTTTTCCAAAGATGAGGGATTTCTCCATCAGATAGATTTATTATTTTATCCCTTTGTTGTTTCAGCAACATTAAATTTAAAAACTGTACGTTCGAGTTAAAATATATATTTATAATTTTAATAAACGACAAATTAAAAAAGCATGAACATTTTTTTGTATCGAAAAAATATCAAACCGTGACACCAAAGTATCGAACCGAACCGTGAATTTTGTGTATCGTTGCACCCCTACTATATATCTATATCTATCTATCTATCTATCTATCTAGATATATATGTATATGTATATATATTAAGGGTGGGGGGGAAAATGGATACTGTGTAGCATGGTGATACTTTGTTTGCTAATAATGTATCGATACAGGGACAGCAGAAATCAATATTTTGTTACAAAAAGGTTTTTGTGCTCTGACTTCAGAGCATGTTGATCCTTTTTCTGAGCAAGAATCCTGACATTCCTTCACTGTCCAAATGTGTTTAACTTTTTTTTGGCAGCAATAAACATGACAGTTTACTTATTTTAATTTAAGACATGTTTTATTTTAATTAAGTTAACCTCCAAAGGTTTTTATCTAAATCTGCCCGTACCTTTCTGCTAGTGCCTTCTTGCTGTGAAGCAGGAATCATTTCATCACTGTTCAGTAACATCACCACAGACAGGCTTCCCAAAGACATTTTATGCAACATGAAGCTAAATGCTACAGCACGGATATTAAATTTAGCCCCCAGGTCATGAACATGAGATATCTACAGCTTCATGTATAGTTCTAGCAGCAGCTGCACACAATGAAGCTTCAACTGAAGTTCCTGCTAATCAGCCCTCACCTTACCAGCTTTACTGAAAGCAATCTCCCAACCCAGTGACGGCTGCAAGAACAAAAAAACAGGAAAAAGGCATCGAGTTGTAGAAACCGTTTCAGTGTCGTCCGTGTGTTTTCTGTGAAAGTGACTGTGGACAGCGCCACACTAGACTGAGGCGTGTCGATGATTATTTCAGACTAGCAGCTTCAAGTTTCACCATCTTAGCGACAGCTAGTGACTCACTAGCAGTAAGTGTGGGGTGGCTGTAGCTAGGGGTGGGGGAAAAATGGATACTGTGTAGCATGGTGATATTTTGTTTGCTAATAATGTATCGATACAGGGACAGCAGAAATCGATACTTTGTTACAAAAAGGTTTTTGTGCTCTGACTTCAGAGCATGTTGATCCTTTTTCTGAGCAAGAATCCTGACATTCCTTCACTGTCCAAATGTGTTTCACTTGTTTTTGGCAGCAATAAACATGACAGTTTACTTATTTTAATTTAAGACATGTTTTATTTTAATTAAGTTTAAAACTTTTTTATTGAATGTAAAATTATATTTTGTTTTAATTTACTTTCAAATTCTTCAGTTGCTGAAGGGGCTGCATAGTTTTCATAAACTGCATAGTTCAGAATAGCTATAATTGTACCAGATGGTTGATTCAGTTAAGTTGGACTAGACTGTAATACAAACCGTTCAGTTTGTCAACAATCAAACTGAAATGAGAGAAAGACTGAGTGTGAGACTTTGATATTAGAGAAAATGAATATTGATAAAGTTTACCTTTATGTACAGAATCTGAATATCGCAAAATATTTTTAAAAAATTGCAATAATATCGTATCGTGCGTTAAGTATTGTGATAATATCGTATCGTGGGATGTATGGTGATTCCCACCTCTAATATATATATATATATATATAAATATATATATATATATATATATAAATATATATATATATATATATATATATAAATATATATATATAAATATATATATATATTTATATATATATATATATATATATATATATATATATATATAAATATATATATATATATATATATATATATTTACAGTGCAGTAGACTAAGCGTGATATTTGCATTTTGCTGATATCAGGAAACACTTTCCCATTGCTCTTTTCAAGCCTTGAAACTAGGAACTGGATGCAACATGAAGCTCATTTGGTAAATCAAGGTTCCCACTAACTTACCAAAAGACAGAAAGGAACATATGCTTCACTATAGGAACAACAGTTTACTAGGCAACAGCATACAGTGCCCAGCAGTGAGGAGCTCCGTGCTCTTGGCTTCAAAAAAGTAAGACTTCATTTTTTCTAACCTATAAATGACCTATAACGACGGCATCTTCCATCTTTCATATACAGCCTGCTGATGCTTCTGTATTTAGCTTTAAATGTTTTGATGCATGCTCAATCATCCAGCTAAGTAAATCTCCAAAAGTTGATTCTGTTCAACGCTGCGTCCAGATGAACAGAATCAACTTTTGGAGATAGCTTTAAATGTGTTGAAAAACTGCACATCCCGATGAATATTTATGCCACCAATTGGTAGCATGTGTGCATCTGTTGTTGTCAAAGAAAGTGTTTGCACATGTAGAACAAAATCAGCCATCAGGCAAAAACTAGACTGTGATGGAAGGACGCTTTCTTGCTTTCTGTTACTTCTGTCACTAAACGCTGTCCCCGCTGAGTCAGCCTTCTTTGTTTGAGTCCAGAGTGAAGTGAACGCTTCTGTCTGATCGCTTTTACTCGAGACATTTTCTGTTCACTGCTTCTGAACGGTTTTGTTTGAGCTCCCAACAGAAGGACAGACACGAATATCTGAAAAACTACTTTTGCTCAAATAAAATACTTCGAGGAGATAGGAGGCTGAGGTACACAGTCGCCTCCTAGTGCCCTTCGAAGTTTCCTACATTTCCTCCCAGAAACCTCCTGATAGTACAAACAAGAGCTCAGTGCGCAGCTGCCCACCCAACATGGTTTGATGCACGGAGATCGGACACATCAGCATCCGCAGGAACTAAAGCAGAAACCCGGGAATACGTCTCCGGTCGGCCGTTAGCACTAGCCCCGTGGCTCGCCTTCACACCGTGCGGGTGCTCGGGTGAGTATGGGGCCGGGAGAGAAACACGGAGAAGCCGCTGTTGTTTAGCCAGCTGTTTCGGTCAGCGAGGTTAGCTGGCGTTAGCGTCAGGCAGCTAACGTGAACTTAACTCGCCTGCCGTGGGGCAAGCACCCGCGCCGTGTTTGTTTCGGGGAGGCTGTGTGGGGCTCGTAGCTCTCAGGCGACAGAGGCTGTCTCCAAGCGAGCTGTTCAGCTTTGGGCTTGTGGTCAACGCTAGCTCGCGGGGTCAGCTGTGACGTGACATAAGGCCGAGGCTGTGCTGATAACGTCACCTTTGGCTGTTAACGTGCACGCGGACAGGTCCGCCCCTTTAAATCTGAAACGTGTTAGTTTGAGCTGTTGGGAAGAAGCAGGAGTGAAACGTGTTCAGTGTTTGTGTACCTGGTTGTTGTTAGTGTGCTGGTCTGCAAAGCTGCACAAGCACAGGTGTGTTTTCCATTTCACGGAGGACCGTGGACACCGTCCCCGTGTTTGCTGTGTTGTTCCAGGAACTGATGATGCTCTCTCTGCCTGACAGATGCTGCTTTATTGATTTGAACACAACAGAGTAGGAACTGCGCTTTTCATGCATTTATAGACTGTTTACGCCTACCTGCCACTTCATTAGGTACATCTGTTCAAAAGCACATTAAGGCAAAAATGTCATCCAATCACATGAGACCAGGTCACTGCATGTAGGGATGTAGGCACGATCAACACGACCTGATGAAGTTCAGACTGATTATCAAAGTGTGGAGGAAGAGTTTGTTTGTTTGTGTCACGTGGGCTGCTGGGAAGTTTGGACCAGTCGAGCATCGCTTTGAAACCACAGCCTGCCCGAGTTTGTTGCCCATCAAGTGAGACCTGACGTTGTTTCCGGAACATCATAATTATTGTTGGTCCAGATTCAACATTGCAAGTGACCAATCACATTATAGTGATGTCATGACCTGGACTGAGAACCTTCACAGACATAGTGATGTCATAGTTTTGCTAGGCTAGGTGGAAACACCATCACACCAAAGCCTAACCTTCGCCCCCGTGACATCATAACAACGTGATTGATCACTTGCAACTCTGAACCTGGGCCAGCCCTGACTATGTTGCAACCCCAGCATGGGGATATCGGTCACACCTCCATCCCTTTATGAGCACAATATGCCATCTTTCTGTGGCTGCTTCCAGCAGGATAATGTTTCATCTCACACTTCACTGTACTGCAATCCCACAGTCACCAGATCTCAATCCAACAGAGCACCTTTTGAACTTTGGTGGAAGACGAGATTCTCGTCACATGCAGCTGACAGATCTGCTGCAATCCGTGTGATGCTGTTGTGTCCGTGTGGACCAGAACCTGTGATGCTGACTCTTTGCTGCAATGCATTAAGCTTAAAGGCAGTCCAACCTGGTACTAGCGGTGTGTAATTCATGAAGTGGCCAGTAAGTATGCAGTGCATGGCTGGGAAATGAAGGTCACTGCACCTGCTTTAAGCTCCTCTGGTTTAAACATTTGATGAAAGATGGAGACACAGATCCTTTGGGAGGTTACGTCAGTGCAGCCATGTGGTGTAACAAAGTCTTCAAATCAAATACGTGGAGCAGCTCTGCCTGAGCCATCTGAAAAAAGTAATTTTAGCTCCTTTGATTGGAGCCAGCTTTATGATGCTGAGCTGCAAACAAAAGGTTTGAACAGCAGCTGCCTTATGCCTGTGTGAGTGACCATGGTAGGGATATCTGCTCCCACTGACATCACACAGATGTCAGTGGGAGATGGTTTTTTTGCTGGGAGTTTGCAACCCTATTAGTTAGGTTGCTTAATATTTCCGCTAAGTACTCTTTAAAATACCAGAATAGATTGATAGATTGATCAATTTTGCTGAACTATGAAATATTTTGTTGTATTTTTTACATACAGGTATAACAGAATAGCTTTAGTGTTGTTGTTTATTTAAACTTCAGTATGAACTCATACAAAAAGCAGCAAGATATTAAAAAAGAGTTTTATTGATTAAAAACACTGTATCGGATTCATATCGGTATCGGCAGATATCCAAATTTATGATATTGGTATCGGACATAAAAACGTGGTATCGTGCCATCTCTAGTAATAAGTCGACTTTTGAGTGAAATCCTTGTTACTGTCAGCTTGTTATTTTCCTTTATTTGTATGATGCTGCAAATATGAAAAATGGGGAAATATTAATGAGAAAATGTACAACTTAAAGATTAAGTTTGTAAAGTCTCAGAGATTGTAGCTAATTTATCAATGAATCAAATTCACTCATTTAAAAGGAAGAAACCTGAATGAAAACACCTTTTGTGCCACCTTGAAAAGCCCCCACCTTTCTAAACCAACCTGGCACATAACTACGGGGCTTTGAAAATGCCTGAATCTTGAGACGAGCCTGTCATGAATGTAGGAAAGAGCATCTACACAACAATGACAGCGTGTCAGTGTTGTGTAGATAAATATGATGTGTACGTTGAGTTTTAATGTGCGGCTTACCCAGCTCGCCCGTCTGGGCTTAGTGGCAGAAAACAGAAATATTTGAGATGATCAGCTGTCCCCCCTTTTCCCTTTGTTATTTATGAACGCAGGTTTTCATGCCGTGTGTGTAAATGCACTGGCTGCCAGCTCTCTGTCAACAGTTTGCAGTGAAAGTGTTTTTCTTACGAGCATTAGTGAGCGAATCCTTGTTTTATAGCTTCTCAGCGTCATATGAACGTGACCAAGAGCTCTTGATCCAAATACTTTTTACAAACACACGAGGGAAAGTCAAAGATCTTGTGTGTTCGGTGAGGAACCATTGCTCGACCTAAACAGGCGTACGGAGACAGCAGCTGACAGTGTAACATGGGGATAGACGGGTCCTGGTTGCACAGGAACAATGGCTGAATAGTCACTCCTGTTAAACTCCTGTGAAGTCTGCTTGGATCCCACTGCCTGTGGCACGGTCCACGTCCACAGACAGGAACAACCGAAGGAAAAATCTGCACAGACTGTCTGATGAGGGCACAGAAAGTAAAAGTTCATCCATCCTCTTATCTGATTCAGGGTGGCAGGGGGCTGGATGATACCCCAGCTGAGGATGAGGATGAATCTGTGGACTGTGGGAGGAAGCCAGATCTCCAGGACCTCTCAGACCTGTGAGGCAGCCGTGTTAACCACTGCTCCACCCACTGCTCCACCACTGAAAGAGCTCATGTCAGCCAACATTATGACAAATGCTGGTGGATCATTGGATTGGCAGTCATGTGCACAGCTAGTGTGAAGGTTATGAGAGCTGTCTTTGAAAATGGACACTAGTGATGTGGACGCTTGTTGTCTCAGATCAGACAAGTGGAATATTTCATTTACTTTGTTTGTGCACCAACACAGCAGTCATGTGTGATCCAGTGGGTTTAAGTAATGCATTAAGATGAGCAGTTGCAGCCTTGTGTAATGCATGTTTGCCTTGAGAAACGCTTGGGTTGCCTTTGCAGGATGTTTGCTCTTTACAGCCCTGTTCAGTCAGTTTTGCAACATTTTTGCAGACAGTGGATGCACTAATTGGCTGTTACCGAGGCCCAGCTCGTAGATTATTATTAATCTACAATAACTTATTTGAACTGTGAGTCGTGCAAAGTTACTCTGGGAGAATGTGGTTTCTTTGAAAAAGAGCTGTGGATGCTCTGTACTCTTCTTTTAATCAATGTTTCTCTCCGTTAGGTAGCCGGGTGAGCTCGTCTGTTTGTGATCAGGAAAGCAAAGGAAACACACAGAGGGCTCCTCCTGAGAGTTTACAGTAAGTACCTACACACTGAACACACGGGCTCTAATGTTAAGGACATCACGTGACTAACTTGCCTGTACTTGAATTGTCGGTGCACGGTGGAGAAGATGCCACTAGGGGTCGCTCTTCAGCTTGTTATTCCTCTGTAAGGTCTGTGTGTGATTGAAGGCTGTAAACAATACTTTCTTTGGTTTTGTGTTTGTTGTGTTTCTGTGACGCTTACAGAAGATATCTGGATTTGAAGTGGGCGGAGCTTAGCTTTCTCTTCTTTTTGCCATTTAAAACATCACAGAAGAGTTTTCCAAGTTTCCAAAATCTTGCTTCTAGGAGAACACTCCTATCCTTTCTATCTGAGCGTTTTCCTCCTTCCCTGTCAGCCATCAGCATCTCCGTCTGCTTCTTATATCCCCCGTCTTTCCTTAATGTCTCTGAATCCCTCCATCCTGGCCCCCCACCCTTAAGAGCAACTGGTCAGGACAGCTGGCTGTAACAGCTGCTCGCTCTCTCACTTTGGGCAAGTTTTCCCGCAGCTTTTCTGTGCCGACCTTTATGTTCCTAAATCAGTCTTTGTGTCACCGTATCAGCACATTATTTTTTGTCCATGTTGGAAACATTTAACGTGCCTCTGTTGTCTCTGTATGTGGCGATCAATAGACCACTTCCTCTTTTGTCTGTTGCCAGTATCAGTGAACAGAATAACCGTGTTCTGTGTCAGCATGTGTAATCTTATCACTGTTCCTTTGTTTCTCTCTGTTCACTGCTCTAACCTTCTGCACGCCAGCGTTCGTCTTCATCGCCTCAGAATGAATCCCATGTGTCGTGGAACAGGCTGGACTGAATTATCTTTTGTCCGTTTGCTGATGATGTGCTGGAATTTTTCCAGGCATTTAGTTAAAGGGGGGAAATGGGAAAGAGAGGTATTGCACAAACAGGCGAAAGAATAAATGGTAGAGCTGCATTCATCCATAGACGGGGGAAAATGTAATCCCAAGTAACAAGACTGTCTTTACAAAGAGCACTGAAGCCTTTGTGTTCCTTGTAAACGGCTTTATTTCCTTTAGAGCAGGCGTGGGTGATTCATTTCCCCAAGGCGCCGCACGAGAAACTAGGACTGATGTAGAGGGACACTCCGATAAACTGATCTCGGACAAAGACCCCTGAAATGAGACTCATTTTAATCAGCTGCTGAATGACATTTGTGTAAACTGGCTGTCCTGTCAGGAACAGCTTCAGCACAACACGACCCCGAATGCTATAAGCAGACAGTGTTGGGGAGTAACGGAATACATGTACCGCCGTTACGTATTTAAAATACAAAATATGAGTAACTGTATTCCGTTACAGTTACCGTTTAAAAAGGTGGTATTTAGAATACAGTTACTTTGTTGAAATAAATGGATTACACGGCGGTACTTCCCTGTTTCATATTGTGGCGGGTCAGGACTGTTTGGGTTTTGTTTGACAGCTACGTTCTGTTGTTCCAGGCAGCGTTACGGTTGCCATGGTTACAGGGTGACGCTCTCTCTCTGCGTGTTTCCTGGGTGAGAGAGGCCTTTTTGTTGTTGTTGTGCTAAGCTAACAGGCAGAATGCTACAGGTATAGCTCTAAAGAATGTAGCATCATGGGCAGTGTAGTCCGTGCTGCAGGGAGAATGGACTGTCATACACGTTATGTGTCTGTGAGCGAGGGAGGGAGAAAAAGGAAAAGTACGAGCTGTCATCGAGCAGAAACGGGAGCTGGAAGCATGTAAATATAATAATAACCACTGCAGCCAAGAAGAGAGCCTGACGAGCCCAGCTGTAAGTAAGCTATTAAGACTCGACTGTACACCGTGTACAGCAGGACCAGACGGCATCCCAGGTCGTATCCTCAGAGACTGCGCATACCAGCTAGCTCCTGTGTTCACTGAGATATTCAACATCTCTTTATCTCAGTCGGTGATCCCCACATGCTTCAAAGAGTCCATCATTGTTCCTGTCCCAAAGAAACCCCACCCTGCTTCTCTCAATGACTATCGCCCTGTAGCCTCACCTCAGTAGTGATGAAGTGCTTTGAACGCCTGGTCAGAGACTTCATCATTTCTTCACTACCAGACACACTGGACCCACTACAGTTCGCTTACCGTCCAAATCGTTCCACAGACGATGCCATCTCTCATCTCCTCCACACATCACTTACTCACTTAGACACTAGAAGGGGGAATTATGTTAAAATGCTCTTCATAGACTACAGCTCTGCATTTAATACCATAATTCCCTCCACACTCACCACCAAGCTGGAGCATCTGGGACTCAGCTCATCTATGTGTCAGTGGATCTCCAACTTCCTAACTGGCAGACCACAGGCAGTAAGGATGGACATGTCTCAGCCTCCACCACTTTCAGCACTGGAGCCCCCCAGGGGTGTGTTCTGAGCCCCCTGCTGTACTCATTGTACACATATGACTGTGTGGCCACTACCAGCTCCACCACCATCATCAAGTTTGCTGACGACACCGTCGTGGTGGGCCTGATCTCTGACAACAACGAGGCGGCCTACCTGAAGGAGATTAGGAATCTGGAGAACTGGTGCCAGAGGAACAGCCTCCTTCTAAACGTCAGTAAGACAAAGGAGCTGATAGTGGACTTCAGCACTAAGCAGGAGAGGAACTACCAGACCCCCGTCATCAACGAGTGCCCAGTGGAGAGAGTGGACAGCTTCAAATACCTCGGAGTTCACATCACGCAGGACCTGTCATGGTCCTGTCACATCAACACCGTGGTGAAAAAGGCCCGTCAGCGTCTCTACCACCTCAGACGCTTGAGAGACTTCCGACTGCCCCCCAAGGTGCTCAGGAACTTTTACTCCTGCACCATAGAGAGCATCCTGACGGGAAACATCTTAACCTGGTTCGGGAACAGCACCATGCAGGACAGACGAGCTCTACAGAGGGTTGTGCGATCAGCTGAGCGCACCATCCGCTCAGAGCTCCCTGACCTGCACTCAATCTACAGCAGGCGGTGCTGGACCAAGGCCAGGAAGATCGTGAAGGACCTCAGCCATCCCAACAACAGACTGTTCTCTCTGCTGAGGTCAGGAAAGCGATTCCGCTCCCTGAAGACCAACACAGAGAGACTGAGGAGGAGCTTCTTCCCGCAGGCGATACGGTCTCTCAATCACACCACCACACAGTACTGACCCACACATATAGTTCTTACACACACACTGGACATTCTGGACATTGTTTTCACTTCATCACTTAAACCACTTTAAGCATATTTGCACTGCACAAGACACTATATAATGTGGATTGCACAACACTGGACATTATATTCCTCATTTCCAGTTAATATTTGTACAGCTGCTGTTATTGTGTGTATATATATATTTATATTTCTTCATACATTCTTATATATTTCTATACTGTGTATTTTGTTGTACAGTTATTTTATTTTCAACTTTAATTTATATATTTTATCTTATTCTTTCCCAGTTAAATTTACCCTTCATTCTAATTTATGTTGTACAGTTATCTCATTCTTAACTTAATTTTTATATTTTATTTTATTTTATTCCTTCCTGGTTAAATTTACCCTTTTTTTATTTTCATATTTATTTCCTATCTTATTCATAGCCTTCTCTTTTTTTCTTTAGGTCACGAGCAGTTGTCCAAGCATTTCACTGCATATCGTACTGTGTATGACTGTGTATGTGACAAATAAAAATTTGAATTGAATTGAAATTGAACCGTGTTCGTGTTTTCCTCTGAAACAATAAGTTCTGTTGGAGCAGCCTTTCAACGCCTCTCTCTGTCTCTGCTAGCAAAGTTGACCCAGACAACAAAGTAAAGCTAGTTTTCAGCTACGAGCCGACACAGAACCCACCGTATTAGCCAGAGGTCCCTTTACTACGGTTCGGAGCCGCGGACCTTCAGTAACAGTAATAAATCACAGCAATAGTACATTCATGTAGTTGTAAACAGCATGATAATATATTAAGTAATCCAAAGTATTCAGAATACGTTACTCTCATTGAGTAACGTAACGGAATATGTTACAGAATACATTTTGGGGCATGTAATCTGTAATCTGTAATGGAATACATTTTAAAAGTAACCTTCCCAACACTGTAAGCAGAAAAAGGACGGCCACCGTTATAGCTAACCCTGCATGTCTGTGTGGAGGGAAACATGGATACGAGATAAGGGAAGACAGGTGGTTGGAGGTTCATGTCTGTATCATTATACAGATAATGTGGTCGAGGTTAAACCTGCTCTGCCTTGTGCATCCTTGGACTGAAGCTGCAGCTGATTGAGCCGTCAAATGTGCCGATGACAAACGCGTGACCTCTAGCGTCGTTGCTGATGTGCAGTTGTTGGCACTGTAATTTATCTCGCCTTGCTGTGGGCCGTATCCTCTGCTTTTCCTCCTTGGCGTGGCACAGGGGTTAATCGGGCTGGGAGCCGGACGCCGCCGGAGGCACGACTGCACACTTGCTGCCAATAATTCAAAAGCAAGGCGCTGGCGTCTTTGATGTTGAGCTGAATGATGGAGACGCTAGTGGAGGAACCATGTGGCACCAGCCCGATCTCTCGTCTGCAGAGACTTCAGATTACTGCACAGTTTGTGTGTCCTGGTGCTGACAGGCTGGTTTGATCCACTGAAGATATCTAACAGACACAGTCGTTGTTCTGTTTCTCAGGAGGAAAAGCCGTCTGCTAGCTCGGCTGTCAAAGACACGGATCTGGATTTATCTCAGATCAGTATTTTGCTTTCAGTGGGGATGAAATCCAAGCCCAAGATCAGACGGACGGGTCTGCACGACACAGGGGGCAGCATCAACTATATTTGAAACGTTCCTGGAAAACCAGCAACAAAACCTTAAATACTGTGGACCCATTCAACCCCACCCACCCAAAACATAACCTACAACACCCCCACTGCAAAGTTCTGTATTACTGGAAACAGGAACGTTTCTGTCATTTAACCTCTGACGCACGCTTTCACGCTGTCACGCTGTCACGCTTTCACATTTCCCAAAGCCATCCAGTGGGCGGCATTGTCTTTGGTCCCCGGGCCTTATGTTTGACACCCTTGGTTCTGTGTCATGTTAGTCGGCATCACATCGTTGGTCCAATGTTCGCTGTTTTGGTCTCTAACAGCAGTGAAATATCTCAGCTGTGTTCAGGAGGTTTGGTCTGTTTGGTGCTGAGCAGCCACATCAGGCACACAGGTGTACCTAACAAAATGGCCTGTGAGTGTATACGAGGCACACATTAGTGCTGTAAAGGTTCAGCTTAGGTTAAAGACTAAAGTCACCTTCGTACACGCTGATGCTGACACGCTGTCATACTTTATTACCTTTGAACTTTTATGTCAACACGATTTTACGAAATCTGAAACCTGCAAACGATTTATTGTTTCCATCGATCTCATAATGTCTGTGCAGTAAAACTGGATTTCACAAGACATGAAACTTAAACAGATGCATCTGTTTCAGTTCTGTCCTGGTTAAACCAAGGACGACGTGCCCGAGCTTTTAATGGAGATGCCAAAAGCAGTGAATGATGAAAGCTATTGCGTCCGTGCTTTCAAAGGGTCGTTTGTCTTGAGCCGCAGACGATGGAGAGTGCTGTAAAACGTCTGTGTGGCGTCTGATCAGGTGATTTCGTCTCGTCCTGTCTGGATCAATGACACCCGTCTGACGGCTGCTGCTGCAGTGATCTGCTGCTTCCTCCATCGCAGCCTCTCGCTCACGCATTCTTTGTTATTCAGTAATTCGGCGTGCAGCTGCCCAACCATCCGCTCTCATCTCGTCGGGACATGAAGGACTCGGGTTAGGCTGGAATCTGCTTGTAAGGGATATTTTAATTTGCACATCATAAAAAAGTGGTTGGTGTCGGTCTATTTCTTCCCCCTCTCTGGTTGGCTGGGCTGGAAAGATGGCACGTTGCCACAGCTGTAGCGGCGTTTTTCCTCCTCAGAACGGGCCTTTGTAATTCTATTGGTCCACATGTAGTTAAGGTTAAAGTTCCTGTTGTTTCTGCTCATTTGATAAACTAAAGTGTATTTTAATGCTTGAGTGAATGACAGAAGTTAGTTAATATTCATTTAGCAGCAGTGAATAGTTTTCTTTCTCCTGTTACGCCTCAGCAGATGCTATCACCGCCTCTCCCTCCATCACGTCCTATCTGCGTGTCTTTATGGAGCTGTAATTGAAAGCAGGCTGCCTGATGGTCCCTTTTCTTCCTCGTTCCCGGGCTTTAGATTAAAGCGATCGATAGCGCCTGGTGCGCCTTGGAAAGCATATGTGAAACATTACAGGCTCTGGCCACTGCACTCAGCTCTAAGCTGTTTGACCCGGAGAGAGCGCTGTGTGGGAAGAAGCGCTCTCAGCCCAGAGCATCGCCGTATCACCGCCAGCTGCACAGCTGTCACTGTTTTTATATTTGACATCCTGACGGATGGCGACAGGAACAGGTGCTGCACATTTGTGCCACTACTTTATTTAAGAGCAGGAAAAAAGTCTGACTGCAGCGGACGGCAGTCTGTCTTCTTCTTCTTTGGTTTGCTACAAACAGGAAGGGGCACCGACAAGACGGATGAAGTCATGTGGTTCACGTGGAGTGAGCCCCCCCCCCCCCCCCCCCCCCTACACAGATCACACGGGACTGTGAGCATCAGGCTTTTCGTCAGTCAGGTCTGTGTTGAGTTTTCAGGAACATCAACCCCACATGGACACTTGTACATTTGTAGCACTACTCCATAGTCACACAGGCTCTAAATAATTCAATAAAGTTTTATTTATACAGCGCCAGTAAGGTGAGGTAGAGCCTACAATATTACACACAGAGAAAAGATTAGAACAAAAGTATCTTCTTGAAAATGGGTCAGTTTCCCTGAGCTCGTTCAGCTCGTCACATTGTTTTAAGCAGTTCGCTGGCAGAGAGGAGAGAGTCCTCTTCCAAGATGTATATCACGTTTAAACGGGTGAAATCTGATGTTTGAACACAACAGCTCAAAGCCCATTAAAGACAAAAGCCTGAGGTTCTCACTTTCTTACTATCATCATGGGTTAGGATCTTTGGGACAGATGCATTAAAAATGTCTGATAATCGGCCAGTTCAAATATCGAGGAAAAAAAGCCCATATCTGAGCACATTAATAAAAGAAAAACAACTTTCAAAAGACGGCTTGTGGTCATTTCTCAATGTTGTGTACTTATATTTAACAATCCTGTGAAATGAAGCATGTTGGTCTTTGTAACGTGAAATTTGTGCTCATAAAAAGTGCAGTGCAAACACAGGAACATTAGTCTTCATCATCCACACAGAACAAAAGTCTTTTCAAGTGGTGCTAGCTCACAGAGAGGTTCCCTGACATGGGCCAAAGGTTGTTGTCATCATTTTAGCTTTTATGGCAAATATTTTTAAGATGTTTTAGTGGGTTTTTTTTAAAGTTTTATCCAGTTTAGAACTTTTTTGTTTTTGCACGTTGAAATCTGAGTGTCTCGTTATACAGGGTGGGCCGTTTCTATGGATACAGCGTAATAACATGGGAATGGTTGGTGATATTAAAGTCCTGTTTGTGGCACATTAGTATATGTGAGGGGCAAACTCCTCAAGATCATCTCATCATATCAGGCTGTTGTTCTCCTTCATCTCATAGTAGACAGAAATTATTTTTTGCAGTGGCACAAATAATTTGTGTGGCATCAGATTTGATGCAGAACAGCTGATTGTTCTGTAAATAGTTTGAAATGTTTGTTTAAAAAACGCCTTGGCTGCATTTTAGGTTACTTTATTTTAATTATATAGTTACTTTTTTGAAGAAGTAACTATATAATTAATTGCCCAACATTGGTCATTATTTACTGTATTCTGCAGACAGAGTTACAGACTCTCTCCCAGACCACAGACTCATAATACAGTCAGAGCTTTATAAAAAAAAGAAAGTTGTTTTCAAAATTGGAGTTGAAGTTATTTTTCCTTCCAGTAGTGTTAACATGCTGCAGGTCATGGACGGGATTGTTTTACATTTTCATTGTAAGTGGGCTGAAGCAGTTAATTAAAAGTAGTCTAACATAAATGCTGTAATCTGATTACTTTAATAAACATGGATTCGATGCTGGCGTGACCACAGTGCACACGTCTACTGTTGCTCACAGTGGTCCACGGGACGCTCAGTTTGTGTGTTCAGACACATGAAACATTAGAGGAAACGTTGCTCATCATCGTTATGAATCAGCAGCTGTAATTTGGCACAGATGCATCTAAAAAAAACATCAAACACAAAATATTGTAAAAATGTGATTTGAACCAGAAAGGCCAGGTTGGCATTTTATTTTCTGATGCAAGGCCAGTGTTCCCAGAATTAGGAACGCAGACCGGGAATCATTCTTTTATTTATAAGGCAAAGTCAGGTTTTACCAAAACCTCATGAATATGAAATAAAGTGGAACAAAGTGCATTCAACGAATTTACTGTCCATCTCCTTAACAAGGTGTTAATGTCAGGAGGACCACGATGAACATGTATTTCAGGCTGTGAGAGCAGGAAGAAGGAAGCTGCTGCAGCCTCTTGGAAGCAAAGCAAGAGCAGTGCAAATAAAAGCATTTATTTTTTCTCCTTGTTTATCCTGTTTAATGTATCGTATCACTAATAAATACCAACAGTTGTTGTGTCTTTACACATAAAGGAATGATTCAGTCACTTCCCCACAGTCGGGGATAATTCATCTGAAACTGGAGTGAGATACCGACAGACGCTGTAATGCATCAGAGATGGAAAAAGCTGGACTGGGTCATCGATGTTTGTTTAAGTTTGCAGTGAGAAGCTGTTCGAAAAGCTGCAGGTGAGAAATTCCAACCTCTGAGCTGTTAGCTTTGCAGCTAGTCTGGTGCTGCTGATGCTCAGTAAACACAGCAGCACTGATACGGTCCAGCTTTCTAAACCAGAATCAGGTGGATCCCTCACTGTGACTTCAAACAGACACTTTTTATTCGAGTTTATCAAACAATCTTTCACAGGTTTCACATTCTTGTCTAACCGTGGCAGATGGCCGCCCCGCCCTGGTTCTGCTGCAGGTTTCTTCCTGTTAAAAGGGAGTTTTTCCTTCCCACTGTCCCTAAGCGCTTATACAGAGTCATCCGATTGTTGGGTCTTTACCTTGCAATATAAAGCGCCTCGAGGTTGTTGTGATTTGGTGCTGTATGAAGAGAATAGAATTCAATTAATACCTTCCAGGAGGTACTGAGTCATCTCGTGTTTTCCTGATGACATTAAACCACATGATGTTTGTGAGTATTTTCATTCGTTTACTGGACCCATTCTTAATCTGTGCAGGCCAAAGAATGGCAACAAAGTCCTTTACCTCATCAGTCTTTCATTTTGTGAGTGTGCATGTGTAGGAGAGATGTTTGTCTTTCCTTGGTTGCGTAGCTCATCAGACAAATCCCCACAGACAGGACCTCGGCCCGCCCGCAGAGAGAGGCCTCATTAGGATTTGTTGCACAAACCGGAGAACGTTGACGGCTGAGGGAGCAGCCAGGCCTCCTCTCCCGGGGACACGTGCTCCTCGCTGTGGCCTGACCCTAGAGTTCTGGGCCTTGTCGAATCATATTTGGCTCATACACCTCCCAGTGTTGGGCTTAGTTACCTCTGAACTGGTTTCACTGGGGCCTGAATGGTAAACTGAGTTGAAAGTGGTACTAATAGACAGGTTGTTGAGAAAACACAGCGTCACGCTCGTGTTTCTCTCATGAGGCCTTGTGTTGTGTATCTCGCAGCCTCTTACTCATCAGGAGTCAGCTGGTGTGTGCCAGGCTAACATCAGAGCATGTTGAGCATCGTGGTGTTTGAGGAGGGGAGGTCTTTGCTGCCTGTTGCAGATTTGAGGAACGGGCCTCAGAAGCTTCACGTGCTTCGTCTTCTGATGCGTTCAGACTTTTTACCGGGTTTCAGACCTGACCCCATCTTCAGTTTCGGTTGAACAGCCACGTCACGCTGGAGCGTTTCACTGAGGTTAAGGTCAGGATTCCCATTGGAAAACTTTATTTATTCGGTTCGATTTTTCATATTTATGCTGAGTAATAAACTTTTTACATTGATTGTATTGGATAAAATAGATAATGCAAAAGTCTCTCTCACTTCAGATATGTGTATATGTTCTTTCTACAAATGATAGTTAAATATCGCTATGCTTTATCGATTATTTATGTATTTCCCCCCACCTGACATCAGGTCACTGCAGCTTTCATCCTTTGTGCTTCAGCTCTGACGTCCCAACCATTCTCTCTCCATTCAGCCGTTATTACCTGACATATTTCCTTGATTACTAATCGCTGCCATCGGCTGCCAGTGTTTCAGATTGAAGGTGACGTCCCGATGACAGAATGGTGTCTGAACGTCCAAATGTCTCAAAAGGGCTAAAGTAATCCCATTACTCGGCCGATCCACTGCATCCTTATAACAGACGTTTCTTTACTCAGCCGTCTCCACATGTTTGGCGATTAACATGAATGAAATGTTTATTTAAATCACTCCTATCTGCATACTAAGAAGCAGGATTGACCTCCCCAGACGTCCTCCATCATGAGATGGTGCAAACCTTTCTTTGTGTCCCACTGCCTCTAAAAGCTTTGAACTTTGTTGCTGTGGGTTTTGCGGTTAGGAAAATGTCTCACAGTCGATAAGAACTTAACTCCAGAGTTAAGCTGATAAAAGGTTAGCACACAGTTGCCCCTCACACGTTATGGCCTCCCTGTAAGCCCAAGGACAGCACAAGGCCACATTCCTCCAATGCTCTGCTTAATCATCACTAACAGCTGACTGTGCCATGATCAGTAGATCACCTCCCAACTAACCACAGAGATGGCCACTGCAGGTGGAAACAGTGTGCGACTAATCCATCCGGCGTTCTGTGTGAACAGCTTTGTTTCCCGATATGAGTCAGGATGTGAGGGGCGTGGCTTGTACCATTACAACTCGCACTTCGATGTTTTCCCAAACTGCAAAACTCAAATCGTCATTTTTGTCAGTTCCCAGCTGACCACCTTCATGAAACCTTTGTACTCAACCTCGTCACACTTTGTTTGACTGAACCTTTGGACCCTACAGAGACCCATCATGGAGACCTGTTGTGCCCTGAGGCCGAGCTGAGAAGCAGCGCGAGTGGAAAACTGGACTGAATGATCACAGATGGAGAACTTATTCAGATCCTGACGGACAAACACTTTCCTCATCTGGCTTTTTTGTCGCTGCCTTACACTGTGGATTGTGCTGTTGCCCTGATGGCTGTTTCACTGCTTTTGCTGGGAAACTGTTGGCCGTCATGATGTGCTATAAAGAAACTGGCACCACAAGCTTCCTGCACCACTTCTCCAGAAATGGTCATTCTCAGGGGTGAACTTTACCGTCAATGCCCCAAGATGTTCAGAATAGCACAACTGCTTAGCTTAGCAGTTCCCATTGCAGGCTGGTTTTATATTTAAAAAATAAAGAAAGAAAAAAACTCATGCTAACTAGCCTACCATTAGCCCCCGCCCTACAGGTGCTACTCCAATTAAAATAAAATTAAAACCTACTGTGTGGTTGGCTCCAGAGAGACTGACTCTGTACCACTTGGACGTGTTTTGGTCAGTGGACACTAATCATTCAAAGAGAAAATGAAGCTGTTCACCCAAGGCCTCAGACACACAAACCTGAACACCAATGACTGTAGAAAACATCGACGGCCTAACAGCGCTGCAGAAATGAAGGCAAAAAGTCTCTATCGCCCCCTGGTGTCTGCCCGCAGTACATGCCATAAACCCAGATGGGACGGGGGTCACACGACCAGCGGGTGTGTGGGCGGGACTGTGACGTCCCCACTCAAGTCCTGCAGACTCTGGCTGCAAAAGTGCAACACAGCAACACCGTGGGAGGAAGTGCAGCCAGGTCATCCATCTGCAATGCTAAAGACCAGTCGGTGACTTCAGGAGACACTTTTTGCCCCAACTAGTTGGAAAGTGGTTGCTGGTTGTCACTGACTGAATCCTGTTGTGATTCTTTGTTCACTCGCAGCTGCAGAGAAGATGCCTTGATCTTCAAAGTAAAAGTTGTGTCTTCAGGTCTTCATACAGCAGACATACAGAGTCTGTACAGATACTTTGCTTGTTAAAAACATTCTTCGGACTCGCGCTGATTGTGCTGGAGGAACTTGCACAATTTACTTTTTTGATTTTTGGATCCAAATAAATGGATGCTGACCAATCATCAGCCATTTGTCTTTAGTGACCGCTGAGCGTCTCTAGGCCTGTGAGACTGAGGTCTAATTTCATTTACTAGTCTCACATCAGCTCAGTTTGACAGTGATTTCAGTTTACGGTAGTGCGAGCTTCTTTAGCTAATCTCTGCTGAGTCTATGACAGGACATTATGCCACCATAATTTCCCAGCAGCTGACCTCAGTTTGTGGTAAAGCTGAGATCATAAACATGCAACGATGAGGTGGGGGTGTAGAAAGGGTGCACCGAGCAGATATCGGTCCCTTTTTCTCTTTGTCGTGTTTTATATCATCCAGAGTTCCATCTGCTTTCTTGCCACAGAACAGCTGAGAGACACTTCATTAGTGACACAGACCAGAGAGGGTTTCTGATGGTGGGGAGGTGCTCCCAGGGAGCGAGAAAGGCCTGGGCCCAAGCTTCTAGCCCTGGAGGGGCTGTTGTAGGATCACAGAAACGGGAGAAATTGATGGAGGAAGGCTACAGCAGAGGGTGAGCTCCATCCATTACTTTTGTTTGACATGACAAAGACATTAGCTTGGCTTCATCAATAAACTCGAATAAAAGGCTGTGTGCAGAGCTCCCGCCAAGCAGGCTGGGTTAACCTGACGCCCTCCTTCTCTTTGTATCTCAGTGCCTCTCCTTCATATATCCATCTGTCCTTCTCAAACACGCTCTTTCTTGCTGTTTCTGAACGCACTCCCCTTTTCTGCTCTTTGCTAGCTGTTAGGGCTAGCTTTAGATAGCGACAGTCATTGTTTTTGCAGATTTTCATTGTTTAAAACCAAAAATCAGAGTTGAATTGTGTTGAATGTAAAGCAAACACAGGCGTAAAACATTGTTTTGCTTATGCAGCCCACTACTGAACACTCAGATATTTGAGTTTCCCGTCTTCCATGTGGATGAAAGCTGACGAAAAGCATGTTTATTGCGCTGCATGCCGAGCTGTTATATAGACACACCTGCATGCAAACAATCACATGTGGTGCATACGGTATATGCATACACACAGGCATGGATGCACATACAGTATGCACACCATACATGTCAGCCTAACTGAACTGCAGGAACATTTGGCTTCCTCGTTCCTTGGCAACCTATTGGCAGCTTCTGTGTTTTAACTAGTGTTTCACTAAAGGCTCATCGTCCTGTGGATGAAGCTCTGAGTGGTTCAGCGTGCTCCTGGTCAGCTTCAGGCTGGCAGCTGTGGAGGCTGAAGGTTTACTAATGCCGCTCACTCGAGTGTTGGCAGCGCTTAAGCCCCCACGACTTGGGCTCTGTGGTTTGCACTGCATGATTTGTATTGGGTGGCTGTAGGATGTAAGAGCCTTGTATCTTTTCCTCATAGTTTCCACTTCTCCGCATGAATTTCTTCTTCTGTCCTTTCAGAGTAAGGCACCTTTGGTTACTTTTTGTTAGGAGGGAGTTTTTCCTCCCCACTGTCACCATCTTCTTGTCCTTAGCGGGCGACCAGCGGCGGTGGTCTGCAGCGCAACCAGTACGCTGCTGTAGGTGCCGCAGGTTCTCTTGCCTGACCAACGATTATCTTTTTCGATCTAAGGCGATGGTTCTTCCTGCTCGAGGTCAAGTCGAAGGGCCTTCAAATCATCCTGGATGTGTTTAATCCATGTCTTCTTTGGTGCATTTCGATGCCCCCTCCAATTGGTGGGGCGGGTCAACCAGAGTAGGCCATGGGGGTAACGGCTCGGGTCCATTCGACAAATGTGGCCAAACCAACGGAGTCGGCGGCGCTGGATTAGGTCGCCGATCGTCAGCTGGCTGCCGCAGCTGGTGAGGATGGCGTCATTCGAATGACGGTCGCGAAGGGAAACGCAGAGAACGCATCTAAGGCAACGCATTTGGAAAACTGTCACCATGGATACAGCTGAATAATGCTGAGGACCGCCAGTTTTAGCAGCGACTCTGATTCTGAACCTTGGAGTGCCGGGATTGTTTATGTTTCGGAAATCGATGACAGATGCTGTTGTTCTCTGACATATAAATAAATAAATAAAGCTAATTTTCTTGGGTGGCCAATGGCCATTAAATACACACGGGCAGCCTGCCCAGGTAATGTTTGTTTGTGGGAAAGACTTTGCCTGTTTCAGTTGTTCTGTGAGCTCTTTTCCTACCACGGTTATAAGTGTTATTATCCCTGCATCCAACACTTAAATTCAGAATAAAGTAACATTAGCTGAAAGATTATCACAACACTGATTTTAATCTGCTGTCAGATTTTATGTTATGTTGAATTAATGTGCTTTAAGTGCTCCTTGGACATTGGGCAGGTGGTCTGAGGTACAGTGTGTCCTGCAGATTTGAATGGCCACTTCATTTAGGTTAAATGTTTAATAGAGTTGGGAACTAAAATGCAGAGTTGGTTTTTTACTCCAGCTGTTACTGGCACCTCATGTCTCCACCCAGAGTGGGAGCAGTGACAGAAACGGCATGTTTTATGGTAGCGCTTAACACCTTTTCTTTACCCCAGGGTGTTCAGTATTTAGCAGTGCGTGTATTTGTTTCACTGCTGTTGCTGGTTTGCACTGCATCATCTATAAATATCACTTGGCAGTCCAACAGTAGGTCCATTACCGTGTTTTCTGTCGGTTGTTGTTTTTCATTGAGATTTTTGTTCTCGTGCCAGTTACTTGGTCTTCCCATTTTCCCCCAACAAATTGCTTTTACTGGAAACATAAAATATGTAATTTCCTTCAAACTTAGCAGACATAAATGTTTGCACCAGAACATTAATAAAAGCAACATATGTTGGATTACCCTTTTTATTGTCCCGTGGGAAGATGGGGTCACTTGATATGGAAGCAAAAGAAATGACCCTCTAAATATGGATCCATTTTTTTAGATCTTCCTTTTTAGTTAATTAAATCCTTCCTTTCCATAGAAAAGGGACCAGTCTGTTTTTTTGCTGTCTTCTTTAGAAGCCTTTCTGCAACATGTGGCTTACAGCCAGAGAGCTGCCTGTGTGAATGCATCAGAGTCCCTGCATGCACAGATGGATGCACACATCTCTGGATGTCAAAGCTTTACGTCGCCCTGCAGAGCTGTAGGCCCGAGTACCCCGTCACCAAGCGCAGTCTCACTCGATTCATCGGATGTCCTCTGCTGTCAAGAGCATTCAACTGCATTGTGTATGTGTGTGTGAGACAATACATGATTGTCTAGCTGTCCTTGTAGTTTTTGAACACACTTACAGGTATGCCTTTTTCTAAGTTTGACTTGGAGGGTTAAAGCTTGTTAACGTCGATCTGGTCTTTTGTTCGTTTGTATTGTTTTCAGATCGACGACAAACCTGCACGACTACTTTCTGAGTGCATGAGCAGCACACAAGTGTTTCTGAAAGATCACAGAGGTCAAGGATTAGATTAAGTCATGGGCCATATACAGTGTTGGGAAGGTTACTTTTAAAATGTAATCCATTACAGATTACAGATTACATGCCCCAAAATGTATTCTGTAACGTATTCCGTTACGTTACTCAATGAGAGTAACGTATTCTGAATACTTTGGATTACTTAATATATTATCATGCTGTTTACAACTACATGAATGTACTATTGCTGTGATTTATTACTGTTACTGAAGGTCCGCGGCTCCGAACCGTAGTAAAGGGACCTCTGGCTAATACGGTGGGTTCTGTGTCGGCTCGTAGCTGAAAACTAGCTTTACTTTGTTGTCTGGGTCAACTTTGCTAGCAGAGACAGAGAGAGGCGTTGAAAGGCTGCTCCAACAGAACTTATTGTTTCAGAGGAAAACACGAACACGGTGTACAGTCGAGTCTTAATAGCTTACTTACAGCTGGGCTCGTCAGGCTCTCTTCTTGGCTGCAGTGGTTATTATTATATTTACATGCTTCCAGCTCCCGTTTCTGCTCGATGACAGCTCGTACTTTTCCTTTTTCTCCCTCCCTCGCTCACAGACACATAACGTGTATGGCAGTCCATTCTCCCTGCAGCACGGACTACACTGCCCATGATGCTACATTCTTTAGAGCTATACCTGTAGCATTCTGCCTGTTAGCTTAGCACAACAACAACAAAAAGGCCTCTCTCACCCAGGAAACACGCAGAGAGAGAGCGTCACCCTGTAACCATGGCAACCGTAACGCTGCCTGGAACAACAGAACGTAGCTGTCAAACAAAACCCAAACAGTCCTGACCCGCCACAATATGAAACAGGGAAGTACCGCCGTGTAATCCATTTATTTCAACAAAGTAACTGTATTCTAAATACCACCTTTTTAAACGGTAACTGTAACGGAATACAGTTACTCATATTTTGTATTTTAAATACGTAACGGCGGTACATGTATTCCGTTACTCCCCAACACTGGCCATATAGGACATGTTAAAGTGTAGGGTTAGTGGAGGTGAATATCAGTGTGCAGTGCACACACATGCCACCAGAGGGCAGTATTGAGTCTTCAAGAAGGAGCTGAGCTCAGTGAGCTGTGAAAAAAGCTACTGCGAGTAAGAAACTACGTTTTAAGTTTTGAAAGAGGGTAATATTATTAACTAGGATTCAGCTCAGCTCACTGACATGTCAACGGCTGTTACAGCAGCTATTGTTTACAGGTCATCCAGCAATATTGTGTGGAAGAAGACAGCGGTATCCCTAGCCCTTAATGTCCTAAATGTTGAAGAAAATGCTCAGTGTGGCTAACATTAGCACCGTAGTGTGGTTTAGCCAGTTTATACTACGGTTATTCCCTTTTTATCAGTTCATCTATAGGCTCATTCATTTTTGCTGAGTGTCAGAAAACTGGTTCATCGGGTGTAATGTTTCAGAATCTGAAACCTAAAGATACTTTGTTTCTAATGTAACAAAAACAAAAAGATTGCAATTTTAGATAAAAATGTAATGAATGATATACTTTTCAGTATTAAATCTGATTTAATCACTCTGTTACTCTATTGTCTCAGCTTTAGTTTGACTAGCTTTAATTTACTCACCGAAGGACTCAAAAACAGCACATTTCGGTACGCTGTATACTGTGTGTATTGTTGACCTTGAATCTTGAATCTAAAGAATAATGTTACTACAGACTCCGTGTTTGTAGTGAGGTGAAGCTCTGCTGCTCTGGACTTGAATTTTCACAGAAGCATCTTTTCCACTTGTTACTGAACCGCTTCATATTCTGTGAGCAATATCTGGTTTTGTCCTTTTCCTGCTTAGTTAGTGCTGTTCTGTGTTTTTTGGAAAACTACCGCTCAGAATTGTATTAATCGTGAAGTGGTGCAGCACGTGGACAGGAAGGGCCCATCAAATTTGGATGCATCTGGATTACTTTCTCTAAAACTGCTGAGTACGCATCGGCCTTGGCTGTGTCGGCACTTTGAGTTTCCTTCTGGTTACGCCTGCATTTGCTGTCATATTGCCACTGATTGACAATAAATATGATAGATGTGCTATTACTCGAGACCTTAAATGCATTTTGTAAAAGACCCTTAAAGGAGCCATGTACCCAAATGGCCAAAAAGTGATCTGCTTTGCTTTCCGTGTTGCCTGGATGCACTTTAAAAAACTGTGATAAAGATACAGTGAAGTGTTGCACAGACTGTTCGGCCATATCTCTGTCTCCTCATATATACACAGATCTAGAGCAGGGCGACATGACCAAAAATATTTATCACCATATACATTTGAAAATTTGCAATAACGATATAACTGATGATATAATTGACACGAGACAAAACTCTCCAAAACTCCACAACTTTATTAGTGCAAAAACCCATCAATGTATTTTCACTTAAACAAGCAGCTGTTTTTTATCTGCATTAAAGTTATATAAAAATGTAACAGTGCAAATTCCTCGCTGACAGTTTAACCAAAAGGCATTTCCAGTGGAAACTGGCCGACATATCCTCAGCATAACCATGTATAACATCCACAAAACTTAAAAAGAGCTTATATACACACAATACGGTAACATTATGTTGAAGCACAGTACGTATCACTCCGCGAGGCTCCGCCTACGATGCCGTAATGCTCCAACAATCCATCAAGCGGTGCGGCTTCGTAGCTTAGCAAAGTCGTACTGAAACATTTGACAGATTTTCGAGCACCGTGCACATAAAATCGTCTCGAGGTCAGTAAACACAACCAGAGTTCATACATAAGGCACACGGGATTATAAGGGGCTCTGTCGACTTTCAGAAAAATCAAAGGATTGATTTTAAGTGTGCCGTATTTTCCAAACAACACGGTAATAACGACGGCCCGCTAGCATGCGCTACCAAAAATAGTGCTTTGTTGTGTATCTGACGAAAGCTAAACCAGTTCCACACCAGTGAAGCTGCAGCATTTTTACAAACCAGTTCAGCTTCATCTGTTTCATTCAACGATCCACTTTCGCTCTTCTCATTCTGCGAAAAACGCCATGTGCGTACAAAAACAAAGGCACTGCGCATGTGCGTTTTACCCATATTCTATCGCCATATTTAATTTTCTTATTGTTGCCTAACATTGTACCGGTATTACCGTGAACGGTATGATATGGCCCCACCCTACACAGATCTAGGAATTATTGCAAAATATTCTTCACAGGCGTCTGTTGGTCATGTTGTTCTTGCTGTGCAGAAATGCAGTTTGTCCCACTCGGTGCTCTTGTGTCTGTCAGCAGCAGTGATCTGGCCTGAGCTGTCCATCCCAGCAGGTTTACCTCTGCAGACCTGCTGCTTCACTTGGTGGCCTAACTGTCGTTTGGGTCGAGCACATCCTCGTTTGTTAACCGCTTCAGGTTAATGTTGTGGAATTTTCTGTGACACCACCGTGTTGATTTACACCCAATTTAAACCTTGATAACGTGCTGATTTAGTATTTGGACTCCACAAACGATATCACTTTCCACACTACCGACATGAACTGGCTCAGCTCCTGTGTTCACATCTGTGTCGTGTTTTGCTGTTTGGCCTTCCCAGAAAGCTGGAGCATAATCGACTGTGGGTTCAGCATTGCTTCATAGCTTAATAACAAGCAGTTATTTCTCCCGATTCTCCTGAATCTGTCAAACAATTACTTATTATTGTAGCGCACTGTCACGCGCACTTCTTCTTCCCGTACACCTCCATCACACCCTTCCTCCTCCCATCCTCTCCGGTTACAGAATCAGTGCTTTGTTTTTCTAATAATCACATTTCCAAAGGTAGGAGGTCACTACAACTTCCCCTGTGGGGTTGGTTTAAGTGGCCCTTAGCCCGGCTACAGTAGCTAATCACAGGGATTTATAGAGTGCATCGCGGAGAGGCCGGACAAACCTCGGGAAACTTCGTGGCACCCTGCTGCAGGTGTTACAAGCCTCTTTTCTTCGTGCCATCTTGCCCCCCCCCCCTTCTACTCTTGCTGCTGATGGCAGGCAGCTGCTTGTTCTTCACCTACTGGCTCTGCTGGTGGAACATAATGCTGCAGCACCTCCTCCTCATCCTGTTGCTGGTCATTCCCGTGTCCGGAAAGTCCTCCACATAAAGCTTTCATAATTACGTTGATCTTGAGGGGGCCTTTTACGACCTGCTGACGCATTCAATCACATTTCAGCATGGCCCTTGTTAAGGGCGGCTTTTCCCTTCTTTTCCAAATTCCAAGTTCACGTCCAACCGTTTGTACGTCTCATGTTTCTGATAATTGGGATGTTTCACATGGGCCTGAAGGAGAAGGATGGGAGGAAAGAAGAACAAGCCCTGTGGATGGATGGGGAGCAGGGTCGTTGCTTAGCTGAGAGGCTGTCAAAAAAACGAAACTCCAGAGGCGTGCAGTACAAGATCCAGATGTTGAAACCAGCAAACAGCCCCCCCACCGTGTTCACGTCGACTGTACAGAATCGTCTCGATTGCACTGACAGCATCTCAGCACTCTTTGCTATCACTTGTTTTCTCACCATCATCTGTGGAGCTGCTCTGTTTTGCTTCCAGGCTTAACTACAGGAAGTGTTTTAGGCTCCAATGCCCCCCCCCCCCCCCCCCCTGAATTTCCCCCCGATCACGTCGTCGGTCTGGTTTGAGTGAGCACAACAGCGGGTCAGAGCTAATGAGCTCGCTGGGATCTAAGAGCAATGCCATCTATAGGCATTCACCCCCAGCCTGTGCCAAGGAGGGGGGGGGGGGGCTGTAACAGAGGAAAAGGGGCTTTTTGGGAGAATTGAAATCACATTGTTGTTGTTGGCCTCAACAAATGCCAAATAGATCCAGATAAAACTTGGATGAACCGCTCCCTCAAGGTGAGCGAGTTCTTGCTCCGCTTCCTTCTCCTGCCTCCACTTTTACCCTCCCCCCATTTCTCCCCAGAGTGACCTTTGCCATGAGAGGTCAGAGCTGTGTTTCCAACAGGATGACCTTCGGTAATGAGAGGGCAAGTTAGAGACTGACCTGGAAGCGCATTGTTCATCCATCCTGGGAACACAAACAGTAATAGTGCGAAGGCACACAGGAACAGCTGCACGGCTGCAACGCCGCATTCTCGGCCTGCTCGTTCACCCATCCATCATCTCACTGCAGAAACAGAAACAAGAAGCACCTTTACTCATGTGACATCAGAGGGCTGTTTCTGCCTGATCGTTGCGAGCACGCTGCTGCTCGTGGGCATAGAAGCACTCTCAGGCACAGGAGGCACGACACTGCTGGCTTCATTGTTCTCATAGAAAAGTGTTCTGACCAACCGAAGCCATTTCAGCACCAATATGATAACAGTAAGATAAGCTGGGTTTCGTGGGCCAATAAGAAGCATGTCTGCACAGTTATTTGGTGAGTTGCTGGGGCTTTCACGTCAGTGACGATGTCCCAGTTAACCCAGTAAGGAATGCACCTGTAAATCAGAAATGCTAAAACAAACTTGTTCTTCCTGTTTAATGAGCCAGCTCTGTTTTTATGGAGATGCTACCAGTTTACCTCAGATGTTTTCCTGGCGTTCACGGCGTCGGCGCTTGTTACTGTAATCGTGATGCAAAACTGATGTAAAGCCAACAAGGGTCCTTTTATTGGACTGTTCGACACGTTTAAGCATGAATGAGGTGCGTCTGCAGCTGCACTCGTCCATGGTGGTTTGTGTGATGGAGATAAAGTAAAAGCTGTGTTTATGCAGAAACCGTTAGCTTAGTGTGATACGGGCTTCAACCCTGACAGCTGACAGCAGCTCCACTTTCTGTGGCGGAGACATATCGACTCATTACTGCTGACTCTAAAAGGCTCGGAGAGCACGAACATCAGAGAAGACGTTCGTTGTAATGAGAAGTGGACGAGGTCTCGCAGACTCCGCCCCTCAGCATCCAGCTATAAGAACACCATCCTCTCAGCTGTGATGGAGCGTGAACTGTCCATAGAGGCAAAGCTATCTTTTGTATCGTGCCATAAGTTATCCATCTTAACACAGGAGTCATAGATACACCAATCAGTCATAACATCATGGCCACCTGTGTCACGTTACGTTGGTCTCCTGCTAACGTCCCGTCGAGGACTCCACTACATCAACCACGAAGAAAACTGATGTTAAAAATATGGAAACATGGCAGGAAATATCAAAAATATGTTCATTATTATTAAAATATCACAAATTAACATTTGAAAAACGAATAGATTGCAACTGAAAAGTGTGGTGCATTATGAATGATTGTTTGAAAATTTCAGCGTATCCAGGAAACACTGAGGCGTTAAAAGGACGGTCAAGAGAGACGATGTCTCTGTGAGTGCTGGGTCTACTCGCAGGCCTTCCTGAACACCTGGACCAGGAGGCTACTGCCTCAGCTGGCTCAGTGTGAAGCCTCTGTTGAATGGCTGAACTCGCCCTGCGCTGGAGAGCCCATCCACATTCAGAGAAAACTCGTCTGCAGTCTCGTTCTGTCACCTTTGAAAGAACTAAAAATCCAAAGTCCGTATAATAATACACACTAGTGGTCAAAAGTATTACAACACCCCAATGTTTCCAGTTATTTATTGCAATTCAAGTCATTCAGACGAATGAAGCTTAAAAGGGTACAAAGGTAAAAGTGGTGAACTGCCAGAGTTTAAAAGGTAAGGTTGCCCTTAAAAACATAACACAGGTTACCTTAAAAACATAACACAGGTTACCTTTAAAAACATAACACAGGTTACCCTTAAAAACATAACACAGGTCACCTTAAAAACATAACACAGGTTACCTTAAAAACATAACACAGGTTACCCTTAAAAACATAACACAGGTTACCTTAAAAACATAACACAGGTTACCTTAAAAACATAACACAGGTTACCTTAAAAACATAACACAGGTTACCCTTAAAAACATAACACAGGTTACCTTAAAAACATAACACAGGTTACCTTAAAAACATGACACAGGTTACCTTTAAAAACATAACACAGGTTACCTTAAAAACATAACACAGGTTACCTTTAAAAACATAACACAGGTTACCTTAAAAACATAACACAGGTTACCCTTAAAAACATAACACAGGTTACCTTTAAAAACATAACACAGGTTACCCTTAAAAACACAACACAGGTTACCCTTAAAAACATAACACAGGTTACCTTAAAAACATAACACAGGTTACCTTAAAAACATAACACAGGTTACCTTAAAAACATAACACAGGTTACCTTTAAAAACATAACACAGGTTACCTTAAAAACATAACACAGGTTACCTTTAAAAACATAACACAGGTTACCTTAAAAACATAACACAGGTTACCTTAAAAACATAACACAGGTTACCTTTAAAAACATAACACAGGTTACCTTTAAAAACATAACACAGGTTACCTTAAAAACATAACACAGGTTACCCTTAAAAACATGACACAGGTTACCTTTAAAAACATAACACAGGTTACCCTTAAAAACATGACACAGGTTACCTTAAAAACATAACACAGGTTACCTTAAAAACATAACACAGGTTACCTTTAAAAACATAACACAGGTTACCTTAAAAACATAACACAGGTTACCTTAAAAACATAACACAGGTTACCTTTAAAAACATAACACAGGTTACCTTTAAAAACATAACACAGGTTACCTTAAAAACATAACACAGGTTACCCTTAAAAACATGACACAGGTTACCTTTAAAAACATAACACAGGTTACCCTTAAAAACATGACACAGGTTACCTTAAAAACATAACACAGGTTACCTTAAAAACATAACACAGGTTACCTTAAAAACATAACACAGGTTACCTTAAAAACATAACACAGGTTACCCTTAAAAACATAACACAGGTTACCTTAAAAACATAACACAGGTTACCTTTAAAAACATAACACAGGTTACCCTTAAAAACATGACACAGGTTACCTTTAAAAACATAACACAGGTTACCCTTAAAAACATAACACAGGTTACCTTTAAAAACATAACACAGGTTACCTTAAAAACATAACACAGGTTACCTTAAAAACATAACACAGGTTACCCTTAAAAACATAACACAGGTTACCTTAAAAACATAACACAGGTTACCCTTAAAAACATAACACAGGTTACCCTTAAAAACATGACACAGGTTACCTTTAAAAACATAACACAGGTTACCTTAAAAACATAACACAGGTTACCTTAAAAACATAACACAGGTTACCTTAAAAACATAACACAGGTTACCCTTAAAAACATAACACAGGTTACCCTTAAAAACATAACACAGGTTACCTTAAAAACATAACACAGGTTACCCTTAAAAACATAACACAGGTTACCTTTAAAAACATAACACAGGTTACCTTAAAAACATAACACAGGTTACCTTAAAAACATAACACAGGTTACCCTTAAAAACATAACACAGGTTACCCTTAAAAACATGACACAGGTTACCTTTAAAAACATAACACAGGTTACCTTAAAAACATAACACAGGTTACCTTTAAAAACATAACACAGGTTACCTTAAAAACATAACACAGGTTACCTTTAAAAACATAACACAGGTTACCCTTAAAAACATAACACAGGTTACCTTAAAAACATAACACAGGTTACCCTTAAAAACATAACACAGGTTACCTTAAAAACATAACACAGGTCACCTTAAAAACATAACACAGGTTACCTTAAAAACATAACACAGGTTACCTTAAAAACATAACACAGGTTACCTTAAAAACATAACACAGGTTACCTTAAAAACATAACACAGGTTACCCTTAAAAACATAACACAGGTTACCTTAAAAACATAACACAGGTTACCTTAAAAACATAACACAGGTCACCTTAAAAACATAACACAGGTTACCTTAAAAACATAACACAGGTTACCTTAAAAACATAACACAGGTTACCCTTAAAAACATGACACAGGTTACCTTAAAAACATAACACAGGTTACCTTTAAAAACATAACACAGGTTACCTTTAAAAACATAACACAGGTTACCCTTAAAAACATAACACAGGTTACCTTAAAAACATAACACAGGTTACCCTTAAAAACATAACACAGGTTACCTTAAAAACATAACACAGGTTACCTTTAAAAACATAACACAGGTTACCTTAAAAACATAACACAGGTTACCTTAAAAACATAACACAGGTTACCCTTAAAAACATAACACAGGTTACCTTAAAAACATAACACAGGTTACCTTAAAAACATAACACAGGTCACCTTAAAAACATAACACAGGTTACCTTAAAAACATAACACAGGTTACCTTAAAAACATAACACAGGTTACCCTTAAAAACATGACACAGGTTACCTTAAAAACATAACACAGGTTACCTTTAAAAACATAACACAGGTTACCTTAAAAACATAACACAGGTTACCTTAAAAACATAACACAGGTTACCTTTAAAAACATAACACAGGTTACCTTTAAAAACATAACACAGGTTACCCTTAAAAACATAACACAGGTTACCTTAAAAACATAACACAGGTTACCTTAAAAACATAACACAGGTTACCTTAAAAACATAACACAGGTTACCTTAAAAACATAACACAGGTTACCTTAAAAACATAACACAGGTTACCTTTAAAAACATAACACAGGTTACCCTTAAAAACATAACACAGGTTACCCTTAAAAACATGACACAGGTTACCTTTAAAAACATAACACAGGTTACCCTTAAAAACATAACACAGGTTACCTTAAAAACATAACACAGGTTACCTTAAAAACATAACACAGGTTACCTTAAAAACATAACACAGGTTACCTTTAAAAACATAACACAGGTTACCCTAAAGACATAACACAGGTTACCTTAAAAACATAACACAGGTTACACATTTAAAGCTCGTCTGCCTGTCAAAGTCACTTAAACCCTCACATTTCCCAGTTTTCCTGCTTCCAACACCTAAACCCAACACGTCAACTTTGAGGACAAAAATATTGACTTGGTCTCGAATATATCCCACTAACACCCACTAACAGGTGCCATGATGAAGAGATGTTATTTATGTGACCTATCAGTGCTCAAACCTGATTGGTGTATACGGCGAGCGTGACGGTTCCCTCTCACTGATACCGTAATCTGGCACCTTATGCATCAATGAAAAGTTCAGAAACTGTCATAAAGTTGTGCAACATGAAAACAAAGGTATGAAGTGGGTAACTTTACCCAGTGAAGAGGAATCTTTGTTGCTCTCCACACATTTCTGAGAGAAATGGCACTTTTGTGATCTCTGAATCCCAGCCTGCTGTTTATCTGGGCTGGAGAATAAATGCTCCGCCCACAGCAGGTGGCAGGTGTGCATGTGGGTGAGTGCGTGCTTGCCTGTGCATGTCAGAATCAGAAGGGCTTTATTGTTGTTGCACTTTGCAATACAATACATGTGGGTATTCATCTGTGGCTCCAGCACGTTGGTCAAAGTATTCAGAGCGTGTAAAGGTTGGCTTTTAAACTTAGTGATGGGATTAAAGCTAAAGGTCTCGTTGGTTCAGACTACCCCCCCCCCCCCCCCACCACAGCCTGTTTTGGTCTCGCTCTTCCCTTTCCCTTTCTTTGGAGTAGTTGTGAAGCAGAGCGTCCCTGCAAAGTCTACTTATTGACCTGCCCGTGGAAAACCTCAGCCGAGGAGAAAGGGAGACTGAGTGAAGATTGCAAAGTGCCAATCGTTGAAAGGCTGCTCGGGTTTGAGTCCGTCCAATCGCACAGAGAAGAGAGTGTACTCGAGCATTTCATGCTCTTCATTTCATGCTTGAAAGCAGCACACTGACGGGACAACTTCAAACCTTCATTTGTGCCAAATAACCCAGTAAGCTTGCTGGAATCCTCTTACTCGTTTCCATCATCTGTGAAAATAAAGAAAGAGCCAGGTGTACTCTAGACGAGTTCCTCCAGGACAAGTTCAGTCAAACCTGTAGCCTGTGGTTAAGCACCACTCACGAAGGTCAGCATTCATCCTTTTTGGGCCCAAAGTGAATAAAATTACGACTAAATGGTTAGAAAGCCAGCCTGTGGGTGTGGATCTGTCCCTTTCTTTAAAGCTGATCAATGTGAAATAAATTTTATTTATAAAGCACCAAATCGCAACAGCAGTCGCCTCAAGGCGCTTTATATTGTAAGGTCGACCCTACAATAATAGATACAGAGGAAAAACCCAGCAACCATACGACTATGAGCAGCACTTTGGCGACAGTGGGAAGGAAAAACTCCCTTTTAACAGGAAGAAACCTCCAGCAGAACCAGGCTCAGGGAGGGGCGGGGCCATCTGCTGTGATTGGTTGGGGTGAGAGAAGGAAGACAGGATAAAGACATGCTGTGGAAGAGAGACAGAGGTTAATAACAGATATGATTCAATGCAGAGAGGTCTGTTAATACATAGTGAGTGAGAAAGGTGACTGGAAAGGAAAAACTCAATGCATCATGGGAATCCCCCGGCAGCCTACATCTATTGCAGCATAACTAAGGGAGGATTCAGGGTCACCTGGTCCAGCCCTAACTATATGCTTTAGCAAAAAGGAAAGTTTGAAGCCTAATCTTGAAAGTAGAGATAGTGTCTGTCTCCTGAATCCAAACTGGAAGCTGGTTCCACAGAAGAGGGGCCTGAAAACTGAAGGCTCTCCCTCCCATTCTACTTTTAAATACTCTAGGAACAACAAGTAGGCCTGCAGAGCGAGAGCGAAGTGCTCTAATAGGGTGATATGGTACTACAAGGTCATTAAGATAAGATCCTGATTATTTTTGTCTTATATTCTAAATAAAGTGGAGGGAGGGGGCAGTGGAGGGAGGGGGCAGTGTTGTGCCAAAGCATCCTTGGGTAACATTTAGCGAGATATCGAATCCTGAATTGCTCCTGACGCCTTCATTGGTGCGTGAATGTTGGAAGCAAAGTGCTTGCATGAATGTATAAAGGCTTTGAGTTCAGTTTCAGGTGGTGACCAGAATAAGTGAGCAGTCCTAGTTTGAGCACGTCTGTCTTGCACAATGCAGGAACACAAATGTTCACTGTCAGTCGGGGTCTGGCTGACCCGGAACCAAAGCGGGAATAAAGACTGCCGACTTGTCTGGAGATGGTTTTCCCTCAGAGGAAAGGAGCCTACGATGCTCACGCATTGCTCAAATTCCTCCCCTTGTGTCATCGCTGCTAAAGCAAATAGCGGCTTAGGGGGACGGATTCTGCCCCTGAATCAACACAGTGTCTTCAGCAGTTCAAAGGAACATTTTCACAATTGTGAAAAGGTAGGAATTTTGGGAGTTGTCCCATTTAGTTCCTGTGAAGCTGTGACTCAGTTTTTGTGACGAACCCCTGCATTGGAACCTCTGCCTTTATATTTTGGAGAAATTGCGAGGTACTGGAGGGAGATCTTGGATTCGAGCGACTTCTTTGGAAATGAAAGTTGACTGTGACTCGAGCCATCGGATTAATTGGTGCATGCATGCTTGGCGAAGGCCGCGCGGCGACCTGGGGTTGATTGTGAGATACTTGCATGTCTGAGCTCTTTCCACACCAACAGGCTGTCACATGATCACAGCAACAGGAAAGAGGCAACAGCGTGATGACAAAGAATTTTTAACATTTGCAGTGAAGCGTCTTCATATCTAAAGTATTTAAATGACAAACACAGGAAGGATGTTCTTCATTGAGAAGAATCGATGCTTTGATTGATTGATTGTTTTCTTTTAAAGACTGCTCTCAGAGGGAGGGGGTAAATGCTACCCCTCCAGTGTTGGAGAAGCTGTTATGTTGGGATAAATGGGTCCGTCTAACCCGAGGCCATTGCTTACCCGAGGACTGAAAGCTTCCTCTCCTCGTCCATATTTAACCTCCTCTGTGGCGACCTCTCTTCATCTTCTCATCGACACACACCTTAGTAACTGCTGATGTGAACCATATGCTGCCTTTGAATGGCCTTCTGTTCTGCTGAGCCCGTGCACATACTCAAGGTCACATCATGACCTTGTTTCTAGGCTACCTGCTAACCTCCCAGGACCGGCGTCACGGGGCAGGATAATGCCTTCCTGTCCTGCTTCCTGCGATCCGGCCTTCTCCTCTAATCTTCTCTGTACCTGTTAAATCATCACCTGAAACCTCTGCGGTATGAAGCTGCGTTTCTTTCTGTCAGTGGGCCTGATCTTCACAATAACGTGACCTTTGCAGACCTTATTAACAGACCGGCGAGTGGTGTGACCTCTCAGCTTCGAGGTCGAGGGGAAGGAACAGACTTTCGCCTATTTCGGTCTCTGTGTTTTCTTTTTTTTTTTACCAGACTCTCTTTTATTGTCTTACACTTAAAAAGATTTTTTCTTCCGTGGATTCCTTGACAAGCTTATTTCCAGCAGTGATTTTCAAGGAAAATTGGCACCAGCAGTCTTTCCTATTTAATATCGATGGATAGCACTGCTGCTCTGCTGAGCTTTAACTCAGTGGAGTCGTTTCTTTTTATCTTGTACTGTGTTTCAGAGCAGTGTTGTCTGTGTCCACAGATTGACCGGTGTCTCTGAGGGCTTTGAGAGTGTGACCGCATAAACAAATGCAGAGCACGGTGCATCGTCATCTTGCAGGTAAGGCATGCAGCACTGCATTTAACTGTAGGTGTGTATTTACTGTGCAAAGCTGCACATCATAAAGTTTTTTCTTATGAATGAAATGATGAAATGAAATCTCTCTGCTTCTGGTTCTTTTGGATAATGCCGTTTATCTCAGGCAAAGGTTTGACGCAGTGACGAGGCTCACATGAACACTTCGACGGATGTCACACACACACACACACACACACACACACACACACACACACACACACACACACACACACACACACACACACACACACCATGAAGTTCACATCAAACTGTAGTTCTGAGGGACGTCCTGTTGTACGTCTCCTTCATTCAGTAACTGTGGTTTAAAGTGACTGATCAGTCTGCACGGTGCTCCCTTTGCCACGTGTTGCTTTATTAACTCGGCTAATGTTCATTATCGTCTGTATGTTAATATTTCCCACCAAGAGGCCGAGGCAGAGGCTGGCAGGCTGAACTAAGCTGTGTGGGTGCATCACACATATGACCTGTAACATGTTTCTTCAACATGTTTTACTAAGATTCAAGATTCAAAGTGTTTATGTGTCACAAGAGAAAAAGAGCAATGAAATCCTTTCTTTGCTGTCCTCCCACAGATGCTGATTAATATAAACAATAGGAAGAGAACTGAAGATAGAAAAGGAAAGATGGATGTGTGAAACAGAGATGTGTGCAACTGTAGCTTAAGGAGACAGGAACGGCTGTGGCACTGATTGAATGTAGAGACATAAAAGGCACAAAGCTGAGCTTGGAAGTGAATATTTGGCACAATCATCTTTAACAGCCTCTCTGCTTCTCACGTGTGGAGTTATCTTCAGGAACAGCTTCTTCTCCTCTTCAGGACATTCGACGCTCGTCTTTGTTTGGCTGCTTTTGTTCGGTTCTCTGTCAGGATGATCCCGCTCTGCTTCGGTTCTCTGTCAGGATGATCCCGCTCTGCTTCGGTTCTCTGTCAGGATGATCCCGCTCTGCTTCGGTTCTCTGTCAGGATGATCCCGCTCTGCTTCGGTTCTCTGTCAGGATGATCCCGCTCTGCTTCGGTTCTCTGTCAGGATGATCCCGCTCTGCTTCGGTTCTCTGTCAGGATGATCCCGCTCTGCTTCGGTGATGTCGAGGTCCGGGCTCCGGGGAGGACGATCCATGGCTGATGGTGTTGCACTGTGCTTGTTTTCTGTCCAGGCTTTTACTGCACGCAGAGTTTGGGGTCACTGTTATATCAAAAGATGAAGCTGCAGGTCAATCAGATACTTTCTAGATGATTGGTAGTGTCAAAATCTGATGGTACTTTTATGCATAATGACATTCGTGTTTTTGAACTTGCTCTGACGGAAACGCCCCCACCATGTTTTACAGACTGTAGAGCTCAGTCTGTGCTGACTTTCCTCCTCTTTAATCGCTCCAACAAACCTTCCACCTTTCCTAGATTAAACTGAAGAATCTACTGTTGTGTTTAGACATGAGTTAGATGTAGTTTTTATGTCTGGGTGATTCATAGGTCTGTGTTAAATAAACCAACAAAAAGAAAACATTCCTCTGAAAACGGTCTGGACCATGGACGAGGGAACAAGCTGCTTCCTGCAGAACTGTCGCTCGGGATCACTTTAAAGATGAGGGTACGGCACCCAAAATGTAGAGCGATGAGGGCTGCCTCAAGACTTCCTCACACTGAAAATAAAAAGTTAAAATAACCACATTAGTAATTAGTAATATTTGTTCTGTATCCGTTAAAATGCTTTTAATGGAAATAATGAGATGGGGAGTAACTCAAAGTACGCCGAGGCTGGGTCATTATCACGATAACGTTATAAATATACTCAGAACAGTTAATAGAACTTTATTATTAACACGCACGCACAGATAACAATATATCTAATTATATTACAACCACACGATTGTTCTCACAGGTGTTAATATTAAACCATGGATACAGTCCTGCAGACTTTGTGTGTCTTTGTTTGTTACAAGTTGTTTTCCTGTTGTTTTATCAGCCGTGTACAGCTGATGAAGAAGCTGATGAAGAAGCTGATGAAGAGGGAAGTCAGAGATATAAACCACACGGTTATTTGTAGCTGCCTATAAACATGTTTAACACGGGAGTTGTTGACGGTGTTTGCAGTCAGCCTCGTGTGGCCCCCGGGGGCGGTTGTTTTTGGCACTTTGTCTGAGGGTGCTGTTGGATCAGCAACTGCTCTTCTGTCTGTAAGGTAGTGATAACACTGTCCACAACAAAACTGTAAGCTGGTGTTTAATCAGGCTTTTCCAATTCAAGTGCAGCATTTTTGTCACGAGCTCCTAATTTCAGCTTTACTGCATGACGTCACGTCAGCAACCATTTAAAAGCAGGAACCTCTAGCACAGCGGTCTCCAACCTTTTTTGCACCACGGACCGGTTTATGCCCGACCATATTTTCATGGGCCGGCCTTTAAGGTGTCGCGGATAAATACAACAAAATAAAACTAGTACTGGTACCGAAAAAAAGAAGATTTATTCATAACACACGTGAAAAGACCCAGGAAAACCGAGTTCACGATAAAAACGATAACAAAATAACGCTGAAAACAGATAAAAACCCTGAAAACTAAACATTTCACACCTGAGCCTCAACTCTCGCGGACCGGTACCAAACGACTCACGGGTTGGGAACGCTGCTCTAACCAACAATCAGAATGGGAAAGTCGGGACCCTCAGTGTCCTGTAACCACGACAGTCTGATAAGGAAAACGTGCACGGAGGGAAGAACTGCTCTGTAACGCAGCACTGCTGGACCTCTTCATCTCCCCACCTCTGTACGGCGAGTTCAGACAAGCTTCCAGGGTAGGATGTTTGTTCTTCACCGCGCTACAGCTGGTCAGTGAGGTACAGGCTGTTTATCCGTGGCTCACAGGGCCCCCCCCACCCCTATGATGGGTTCATGGCTGCTCTTGAACAACATGTCTCTCATCTTTTGATATTTTTAAAATGCTTTCCGGCTGCACTGATGTGCAAACGAAGCTTAATTTTTATTTCCAAACATTTGCAGTGATTTGTGGTCATAGCTCTGTGTGGTGGGGTGTTCACAAAGGACCCCCACCGAGAAGAACGGTACAGACAGAGGATCAGCTGTTTACTGACTGTCCAATGATTTCACGCTGACATGTAAATCTACGCTCAGGCAGCAGTGCAGCATCTCTGAGTTTGCACAGACATTTTTCTTTTACACTCAGTCTGTGCTGCAAACACAGTAAAACACAGCATTTGTAGTACTACCAGTACATTAACCAGTGTTACTGTGCACATGGATCTGCAGTCGCAGCTGTGCTGCCATGTTGAGCTTCTTTGTACTGTGAACACAGTGGGCGTAGGATTGGAGGAGCTGTGCAAACAAGAAACACTAGTGTGGCTGCTGGTGCTGTTTATGAGAGACGCCTGATGAACTGCTGCTCATTCAGCAAAATGTCCATGACCAGCATGACGTGGCCCTGACAGCAGGTTAAAAAGCCATCATTGGCTCTGCCATCAGTAAAGCTTTGATTCAGTGGAGAAGTTTGAGTTACGTAGAGCCTGTGCACGTGGCTGACACCATAATTGTACCTGTGCATGGTGGACTTCCTGCTCTACAACCTCGGCAGTGGACTTCCTGTCTTCAAGTTGGTCTTTTGTCTTCTATTCGCTTCTGTGATAGAAGCAACAGCAGAAATGCAGAACAGGAAATAATGAATCGATCAGTTTTTGGCTGCAGTGCTGAAACATGTAGTTAGATTTTTTTAGGGGGGTGCATGTCAACTTAACCTGCTGGGACCTGCCCTCCACATATGTGGACGTCACATTTGGGGTTGTTTAGACCAAATTGTCACATTGCTTCCTCTGCCCGACTGCAGCTGCAGCTTATGTACATCCTGTAGTACCACCTCATTCATTCCTGTCATCCTGTATCTGTGTATATAAGCTTAGATTGGTTATTTATAGTTGGTTTACACAGCTTTGTGTATGCATGTGTGTATGTAGACACGTGTGTGATTTACATCGCTGTGCTTGAGAGTCACCATCTACTGGAACCACATGTATGTGTCTGTGCTCATACCAATAAACACGATTCTGATTCTGAAACACTCAATTCTGCTCTGCAGGGACCTGATGTCCACATTATGCTGCTACTGTTCTATCGACGTTTTAAACGAATATCCTCATCTGTGGCTCTGATTTTGTTAGAAACAAAAATCAGGTAAAAAAATAAAAACCTGGCGATTCTTTGTTTTTACGTTCATCAGGTCCCAATGAGGAAGAGTTCAGGTCTCAGGAGGTTAAAGAGCGGGCTTTCTGAAAGCTTTGCTATTACAGCATAGCTATGGTGCAGATTTAGTGCAAAAGTATAAATCCCACTTAGTCCTCCACCACCAAGCCTGCGCCGAGCCCGGAAATCATCCACCCGCCAACCCATCATATCTGTGGGAGGCTACAGCTTCATCAGACTGAGAACCGGAGCTAATGTCAGAGTTTCCACACCAAAGCAATCCACAGATATCCTCTCTTGTTAATGTAGTATTAAATCTACTGCATGAGCCACAGCGTGCAGGAACATGTGTGGCAGCTGTGGTAGAAACACACGGTCGTAACAAAAGATCTTAGTTAGCACAAGAAACAAATGTCTTTGAAACAAACTGTAATAGACTGTAGCTCAGTTATTCTGCTGATGCAACAGATGATATCCTGTCTTTGTAGATCTATGTGCACTCTCTGTTATTTCTTTTAAATTAAAGTTTGAGCTAAAGGTTAATGAGCTATTATTCAAGATTTGTTACCAAGATAAGCTGCTCAGTTTTACCTCAGCAGTACAACACAGACAAACTGCAAACAACGGCGGTGCCGACTGTGGCAGGGACTTAAAATGATGATGTGCAGACAGGTATTACTGTCCTCTGCAAGCGGCCTTTGGCTGTTTTGCACTGTGGAAGATCTGAAATGTGTTTTGAGGTTTCTTGTGAAACATAATGACATTTTGTGAACATTTCCTTTGTAGTTTTGTAACATAGTATTTGTCACAATGTCATCTGCCATTCACCAGCAACCACCACACTGTAATCTGCACTTTATTATTTATTTTTCTGACAACTTTCTGCTGTTTTTAACACAGGCTTGTTACTTTTGGTTCAGCGTTCTCACTTAAAGTGAAAGCAAACTTTGTATTCTCATATACTGATATTATTTTGTTGTTGTCCTTCAACTTTTTCCTTTCTTACTTGGAGCACATTTTACTGCACTGTTTAAATTTTGACTTGTGGAAAAAAATTGATTGTAATTTTAGTGAAGTACATTAACACCTTTCTCTCCATCTCGCTTTCTTAAATGAAATGTTGCCCCGCTGAAAGCAGAGTGTTAGAGCCCAATAATCAGTCAGTTAGCCATGTTTTCATTGTTTTGTGCGTTTACACTATGATGTGTAATAACTGATGACAGTAGCTCATCCTTTAGTCTGTAACCCAACCGATTGGTCTCAGCATGCATACGTGTCTCTGATGGTTCATGTGGTTACGGCTATTTTTATTTTTAATGTGAGCGATGTTTTGGGGACCATCCATCCTTAAAAGCTAGCAAGAAAACCTTTAAGGCTCATGTTCACCAAAACAATGATTCCATTCATCACCACTTTCCATTGGTTTTGTCTGAATGCCAAACACTAGACAACCCAAAGAAAGGTGTCCAGAGATGACGTTAAAATCCTTTCGTGCTTTGGACGAATGTTTCTTAGCTTGCTCACTCGGTCTTCCAGTAACCAGCGGCAGACCCGCCCTCCCCACTCGAGCAGCTGTGTTGACTGTCTCGTGCATGGGAACCCTTGATTACTAGGCTGACTGTGCGTTTGGGCTGAGCCTGGCAGCCGACTCATTGTGCCTCAGCCAACACAAAACAGAGCTTTCTTGACTTTGATCGTGGAGAGTTGTAAACGACTGCTGCTCTGTCATCCGAGGCCTCGGGTGATCGGCTTCATTAGCCTAATGAATGGTTTGGGGATGTTTGTCTGTGCTACAGCGCGCCTGCCTCTGGCAGCCGGTTCACGCCCGACGGCCTCGCGTTGGCAGCCGGTCGCTCGCTGTCGGCTTCATTAGAGGCCTCAGCTGCGACGGCTCGGGATGATGTCTTCGTTAAACTTTATGATTTGTTGATTTTAATAATCTGTTGTGTTTCTTGATGTGATTGTTAGGGACACGTTGTTGCATTAACAAGATGCAGGTGTAGTGACATCAGAGCTCAGCTGGAGGCAGCTCTCCGGCCAGAATATGATTTTCCTGAAATATGCTGAGTTTGATTTATGATGAACCTTCCTCTGTGTAATGAAGCCTGAGAGGAAAACGTGTGTGTGAGAAACTGCTGATATTGAAACATGTTGGATGGTTCTGATCTTGGTTGGTGATCAATAATCGATGCTTTGGAAGTTCTCAGTTCAGTTTTTCCAGATATTTGGAGCCGTTGAAGCTCAATAGTCCAGGTGGGGTTGTGATTTGTTGTTGCCTAACAAGATCCCCGCTTCGATCCCGAGACGCAGATTTCCTTCGGGCTTGTGTCAGGATCCGACTTACAGCATCTGCCAGAACGCGAGCTGCTGTAGTGACGTCTTTAAACAAGGAAGCCGTGAAGAGTCGTTTATTCCTGTTACGATCAGACAAACGAATCCTTGAATATTTGTGTTTGTTGTTTCTGCTGGATCCGCTTTTAAAGCATCAGGTGTTACATGTGCATCTGAAAAGGATCCTGATGAAATCATGTATTACTCGCATATCTGAGCATTTCCTGCAATAATATAAAAATGTGAGGCATAACCTATCTGGCCTTATCTCACGAGGTTATTAAAACATACAATATACTTACTGGATGGGACTTTAATGATGCGGATGAAATCACCAATACAGATGGAGTTGTACCAGATGTTGGATCCAATTGCCTGCATAGAGAGTAATGGTTGTGTAGCACACGTTTAATACATGCTTACATATGTGCTCGTCCCAGTGCGGTGTGACGGGATCTCCATCCAGTGTCCAGCTTCAGAGACGAAACATACTGAAGAACTTGGATCTGTGTGTTGATGGGTGTGTCTGGATATTTGTGCTTCAGGTTCAGGACGGATATTTGTGCGTTTTAGTTGTGCTGCCCCCGGTGTAAACGATGGATGCAGCCACTGTGACATGAAGTGATGTTTTGAGTTTCACTGCCACCATCTTGGTGACAGCAACATGTTGCTCTTATTGGCAAACCCCGATCCTCCCTGCTGTGTGTGAAGTGTTGTTGGCCACTGAGCTCAGCTCGGATAATCTTTCTAACGTTTAATATAAAGGCCACACAGATTCTGCTCATCAAAACAAGTTTGAGTCACTTCAGCACGGACTTCTCCCACGTGTCTGTGGTTTGTAAACTATTAAGTGGACTTGTTGTAAAGGCTCACCTTTCAGCTTGTTTCTTTTCCTCACCTTTGATTGGGGGCGGTGCTTGGCCTTAATTGCACTCACCTGCCCCTCACTCTTCACTCCCACACGGGGCGGCAGCTGAGGGGAGTTTCTCTTTGAGTCTCCTGAGCATCATTTTGAGTTACTTAAATCATACTTTGTCCTTTTTAGAGATAGCAGTCCATGTGTGTCTGTCCTTCACCCGTGATCCAATAAAAATGAGCCCACGATGATGACTACTTAAACCCTGAACTGTCCTTCCTCCAAAACAGGACTGATGTTTAACATAAAACTATTTTAAAATCTATACAAACTCTGTTTAAATGGAGCAACTAAACTCAAAAGTTCAACTTTTAATTTGAAGGGGAATGCTCGTCATCAGTTTTCTGTTGGACGTTTAATAGTTTCACTCCTGCTTGTCGAGTAGTTTGCTACGCTGCTGTGAAAATCATCAGGCCTAAATTTAACTACATTCACTGAGTGTAATCGCTGTTGTTCTTCTGTTAGCGATTAGTCCTGTACACTCGCACCTTGTTGCTGTGTGTGAAGTTTCAGTTAAATTAAATTCATATAGCTCAAAATCACAAAAACAGTGGGCTCAAGGTGCTTTATATTGGAAAAGACCGCGCAGTACGAGAGCGAGAAGCCCAACGTTCAGATACGCCTCTGGATGTTGGGCAAGGATTTGGTGACAGGGGGAAGGAAAAACTCCTTTTTATCAGGAAGGAAACCTCTTGCTTAATATATGGGAGATAAATCGATAACTGCGCTCAAAGGCAAAACAAGTCACAGTTGTTCATACAGTTCATTAATTATAGCTCAAAATTTGAAAATGTTCAAAGTGTTACTTCGAGCAAGCAGACAGCAGGTTTGATTTGAGGCACCACTGCGATAAATGCAGGTCGTCGGTGTATCAGTGAAGTGAGACTCACTCAGTGTCTTTGTGGTTTTTGTTTCTTTTATCCTAGTTCGAGCAGTCTCGTGTATAATTCAGTCCAACAAGTGTTGCTGTAAATTCACAAACTCTCTGTTGGTTTCCGACGTCTTGTATCCTGGCACAGGAGAGGAAATGACGTGAAGCACGGTGAGCGCTTCAGATCAATGCAAATCTCAGCTCCGTTTATTGTTTCAGGCACTGAGGCGGTTTTAGCTTTGTAGCAGGCAACAACACCTATAGGTCTGTCTGACACCTGGCTGACCTGTGTGTGAACATGAGGTGTACAGGACACAGCCTGTATGTACAGCAGTTAGACGTAGTACAGCCGTATACCTACAGATATAGATGTAGATGATCCAAATATGAACAGGTGTAGGGGTTTGACCTTTCTGTGGAAAATCCACAGACCTGCAGCCGTTCCTGTTGCCTGTTCGGTTCATACTGTAACTACAGCTACAATGTAACTACAGCTACAATGTAGCTGTAGTTACATTGTAGCTGTAGTTACATTGTAGCTGTAGTTACATTGTAGCTGTAGTTACAGTATGAACCAATGTAACTGTAGTTACGTTGTAGCTGTAGTTACAGTATGAACCAGCGTAACTGCTTCGACAGTGTGAGTTGGGCTGCTCCTCCTTCTTTGTTCCAGCTTGGAAAGATGCTTCCTTTTGTCTGGGTAAGTGGTGCGATGAAGCCTGGAGCGACGCATTAATAACATCAGTGCTTCTTTCACTCTGCGTCGTGTCCTGTTGTGGATCCTCTTTGCTGTGTTGTCCTGACATCAACAGCACAGTCGGTTAGTGGCAGTGGATCTGTCCCAGCTCACAGCTCGGTGTATTGAGAGTGTAGGTGCCAGTGGGGAGGATCCCACTGTCTTGTCAGCTTCTCTGACCCCTCTGCCACAATGGGACCCCCCCCCCCCCCCACACACACACACACACACCACCCCCACCCCCTTTCCCTGCCAAGCTGGGAAGAGTAAATATTTATCAGCCCCACAACAATGGCCAGCTCAGAGGAGAAAGACGCTCTGAGCAGAGCTCACGCCAGGCTGACAGATCAGCTGATGTCAGTCGAGGCTCAAAGAGGCTTCAGGAAGCACAAGAATCAGCCAATCAACAGTCTGCAAGTTGTCCTGTCACAGGAACGTCCGGCTGCTCTGGACTAACCGTCAGACTTTTTGAAAACTGTGGAGTTTGTCTAAGAACTCATCAACTCATGTTCAGTTTTTACATGAAGGATGTTTTAGTGAAGGCCTCACGTCTCTCTGTACTAACCATTAGTTAATAATAGAGGTTGAGCTCCTCTCTGTTTCTCCATTTTGTTACCAAGAAGTGTCGAACTAAAGACAAAAAGAAGCAAATAATATTCGTCATGGGCCGAACACTCGCATCAGATACAGCTGTTCTTCCCTAAAAGCTCAAATATGCTCACCGTGTTTTTCAGCTGAAGCCAGATAAATAAAGCTGTGAAAGGTTTGAGTGCATGAATCTGTAACTGTTACAGCTGCGCGTCTCTGGATCACCAGTGTGGCTCCATCACTCCGAGCCGTGGTTACAGACCAGATCATTGCGACTGTGCGTCGAGCTCGTGATGCTGTTGCCATTTGAAATGGTTGATTTCAAATATTGGGACCAGGTCTGCAACCCCACAGCTGGCTGTCATTGTCAAATCAACTTTGGTGCACTTGTGTGCTGTCTGTTTATTGCACACTCAGCTATTTGGTGACCAGCTTGTAAAAAATGTAATTCCTCTCCTCGTCACAAAGACGTGTCTGTCCTGTTCTGAGCTGCAAGCCTCTTCCTGCTGTGGATGCTGACGATGGGCTGTTGCTCTTGCAACATGGTCAAAAACACCCACTCTGCCTTTCTGCCACATTCATGCAGCCAAAGTTAACTTCTTATTGTGCAGGTCTGAGTTAAATTGACCTGAACGTTGACAGGAGAAGCTGAAGCCGTGGGAGTAAAGACAACTGTTAATTGCCAACAATGCAGTAAATATTCCAGAGGGTTACCTGCTGTGTGTGAGGAGATGTCCAACCATTGGCTGGAAAGTGATGCACAGCATCATATATGTGGGAGGGTGTTTCTACTTCTTCTTAATGAGACTGCAGCTGAGGCCGCGCCGCCATGTTTTAGGCTAAATGCCAACAGCTGATGGTGCCACTGGACACAAACAGTTATTTAATGTGTTGTTACAAACGATCTCATGTTGTTTCCATCTCTGCTCATTAAGATCAAACTCCAGGACGCTACGTCACAATTAATACCTGTTGGTGGGAGGTGCTGAAGGCGGTCTCTGTTCCCGTGCAACATCAGTCTCCAAGCGACTTAAACGGCCTGAAGCCGGTGACACAGATGGCCAATAGTTTGGCTGTGCGGTGTAGTTTCAGGAAGTAAGATGGAGCAAAATGTAGAGGAGGGGAAAAAGTAAGGAAAGAGCAGACGGCTGAAGGGACACGTCACGCTGCAAGTAGAACGTGATGTGCATTTACAGTGTTCAAGGAGCATGCGTGCAGCTGCACCGCCGTGTCACGTAATATACGATCAAGGAAACACCTGCTTAAGTGAGTAACAGAGGATTGTGAGCAGGTGCTTCCCCACATGTTCAATATGAGCAGTAATCAGCGCAGTTAAACCTTCCTGCAGCTCTGCAGGGTGCTGGCTGTGCTGGCTGCTACGCTGTGTTGTGCTAATGTAAAAACGTGGATGTTGCAGGAGGACGCGTCGGCCACGTCGGCCACGTCGGCCACGTCGGCCACGTCGGCCACGTCGGCCACGTCGGCCACGTCGGCCTTTTGAGTGCTTAATGGTGGCATTTGAGTATGTCGGGGGCGGACCGTCAAAATGCTCCTCACATGTGGAAGCTTGCTGAAGAGTTCTGCTGAGTGATGCTTTCTGACGTTTCTGGCTGATGTGATGCTGCGTGACAGGAAACTCATCAAACTGGTGAATCAGCACATTTCACAAAGGCAACGAGTAAATCTAATCATCAGCTCCGCTCGCCTGCCTGCACGCCGCGGCTCTCTGCAGGCCTGTTAATTGGCCCAGTAAGGTTGTTGTTGGCAGATGTCCATAATGAAACACTAACACGTCAGATATGGTGTGAAATGGTCGAGTATGAATGGTTGGCAGAGATCGGGCTGCTGCCTGCCAGAGAGCTGCACGTTTATGAGACACTTTGTTTTTAAGGCTTTTCTTGGTGCAAATCTCGACTTGATGTTCTGTGTGTTTTATAAATCTGTGGATTGTTGGACTCCAGCTTGTTCTACGTTGGACCAATGAGCTGTAAAGACGCAGGATGTTCAACAACAGACCGTTTCATTTCCAACAGGCACAATTACTTTAATGATTGTTTCTGCACAAAGACTTCAATATAAATATTCAAATCATTAATTTGCATTTCATGGTAATCAGCTGTTGGAGATCACAGCATGACAACCAATCAGCTGACAGTGTTGTGCTGTGACGTCATACAGCAGTTTATATTTTTACAGTAAGACTCGTTCACTTCAGTCAACACTGTAAACTCGGCGTCAGCGGTCCAACCCCGGGCCTCGGACCGCGGGTTGGACCGCTGCTCTACAGTGAAGCTTCCGATAAACTGAAATCAAATCAATGCTTTTGCTTGAGAGGGTAGTGTAGCATAAGAACCAACTTTACGTTCATCCCTTTAACAATTATCCTCAGACTCAGTAAGAAAACACTTTGTCTACAATGGAAAGAAGACTGAACGACCACAGTGATGCATGTTAGTCCCAGTATGAGCAGTGATTCCTGTGATTATCGATGCTTCGTCTGCTGTTCATGTTGTTTCTTTGTATCTTTGTGCCTTTGTGTTGAGCACAAAATTAGGAAAAAATGAAACCATCTTGAAGCTACAGTATTATTAACATTAGTTTTTGTGGCGACACCGTCCACTGGGTTTATGACACCAACAGGAAGAGTGGCCACGCTGTCACAGCTGCGTCCTAACACAGGACCTTTCCCTGTCATAAACTTTCTGTATTGCCCGTCTGCTTTTCTTAACCGAACAAAAAAAGCTTCATTTCAGTTTAACTACACGCTCACAGAGCTCACAGAGCTCGAGGCTCCAGGTATCACTGGGGTACCTCTCCTCCCTTTATTACGCCTTTGGGGAGCCCACTGACCCTGAAGCATGATGTAATTCCTCAAGCCTGTCACTAATAATTTCCCCTCGATGTTAATGACTCAAAGATTAATGCCAGGGCAAAACTGGGCCCCCATTTTCAGGGCCCCGCCTTGCCTGCAGTTTTACACTGTTTATAAATATTTATGGACACATACAGACAGCTAATAAAGTCGGCGTTGGACAACTTTCCACTTATTTTCATTTTTGGGGCATTACTGTTCCTGCGTGCTGCCCCGCTTCCCTGTGCCAAAAAGCTGTATCCACCATTTGAGTCATAATAATAACAACTTGTTTTCTCACATAGGAAAGAAGGGGGTGGGGGGTGGGGGGGTAAAAATTGCAAACAGGCCCTCGGTCCAATGAGTGAGCGCCTACATGTAAAGATAAACATACCCTCATGTGTCGCGTCCGCTGTGGAGCAGCAGGGCTGAGGGGTGTCAGGTACACACACCTGTAGGCTGAGCGGCTGCAGAGCGGCTGCAGAGCGGCTGTCGTGAGCAGAAACAGGGCGCCGTTATTGTTTCAGTGCACGTTTGTCTTTTAACATCAATCTCTGATCACAAGCGTCTCGCACAGTAAGGCGGGGGCGCTTTTCTTCTTTTAAATCACGCACTCTTGCAGCGCTGCAGTCACTGTTACTGCACATGAAAGGAGCAGCAGTGCATGTTGGGATTACGGTCCATTTGTCAAAGCTCTCATTTATCATGGAGCCCACTGGTGTCAGGCTGCTGCTTTCCAGCCCGTCTCCATTACACTCTGCTGGTGCTCACTGGGACACTCAACACCTGACACACACACACGTGCACACGTACATGTGCACACACACACACACACACACGTGCACACACACACACACACGTGCACACACACACACACACGTGCACACGTACATGTGCACACACACACACACACGCACACACACACACACACACACGTGCACACGTACATGTGCACACACACACGCGCACACACACACACACACACGTACATGTGCACACACACACACGTGCACACACACACACACACACGTGCACACACACACACACACGTGCACACACTCCCGTATGTGAGAGGCTGACGGCGGATGAATGAACGGCCCTGAGAGAGACAGTTCAGTCCAACCATGAAAGAATTCCTGCCTTTCTTTGGGGGGGTGCAGTCAGCCTTGATGGGGGTGACGCCCCACCCACTGGGAATGGCCTATAAAGATGTAGCAACCACAAAATCACACATTCATGTTTTTGGACTCTACTGCGGCTTCTTGGACATGTTTCTGGAGCCACAGGTGAACCAGAGCAACGAGGTCATCAGTCACAGCCTGAGCTGACGTTTGGAGGTTCTGGTCAGCAGGTTGATCAGATGTTGAGGGAGTGACGGCACGGCGAGGTTGGGAGGTGAAACTGACAACAGTGTGGCCACGCCCCTTTCTCTAAGCTTTAATCCAGTTTTTGAGCTATTAGGCAAAATTAAGGCACCATTAGTTTTTCTTTTTTCCCACCAGGCTTTGCCTTTGGAAACATGGGTGTCACTTTTAGTGTCAGCCTGAAGTGACTGTTGGAGAACGCCCTGCAGCCCGGGGTGTGTCGTGGCCAAGAACCAGGAGCTCGGGCAGCAACCTGCAGCCACTTCCCAACCACGACAGCGGTTTGACTGCAGATCTACTCTGCTGAAGTGCTCTCGGGCAACAAAGGCCCTGTCTCAACATGCGTACTTGTGCGTACTTGTGTTCTCGTGTACTCGTGATACGTCATCAGTCGGAGACCAAGTACTGTTCCAAGTCGAAGTACGCATCAAGCCGAGAACGCGAAAAAGTCCCGGATGTGTTCTCGCTCCGCCCGTTTTATCGAGCATGCATCGGTGGTGACTTGTGTGGACTTGGTACAGCTAAATATCCCAGAATGCATTTCGTCCAAAACTCAAACGCGGTAATGGTGGACGAGCGGGGCTAAAAACGTTTAAATATTATTCTTTCTGGGTCACAAAATAAACTTTTAAGTTCTTTTCAAGCGAGAATGTAGCTGTGTAAACTTCAAATATCTGCTCGATTTATCAAGATATCATATATTTCCAAACGAGCTCCGACGTTTTCAGAGACGTCTGTTCTCGCCAGCTCCATAGCAGACAGCAAGGTCGAGGATTATTAGAGCCGGCGAGAACAGCGGACTCCCGGCACATCGTTTTCAACCCCCCCCCCCCGCGGTCTTTTCGCTACTCAGGTTAAACAAACCCCAGCAGCTGTCTATTGTATTGAGTGTCCACTACAATAAAAACAAAAGCGTTCTAACATCTCACCTGCTTGTTTTTATTAAGGTATGTACACGTATGTACATGTACACTATTTTTATTAATAGAAATTTCACTACTGAGGTTAAACATGATATATAAGTCTCTTAGATCACTTCTAAATGTTAATGTTTGGTTTATTTCAGTGTTTTATTTGTTCCTGAGTAAACCGGTTTGGCTGAGATTAAAGCTTCATAACATATTACTCAAAGTTAAATTAAGGACGGCAGTAAAACCCCCGGACCTGTGACATCATCAAGTACGCTGGCGTTCCAATTGTACAAATCGTGAGTCCGTGCTCGCGTTCTCAGCGAGTCCGGTCTCGCCGAGAACGAGAGCACGGACTCAGAAAGGGCCAAAGTGTCCGTACGATGGATTCACCTCTGGTGTTCAGAGCAGAGAAGTTTCCATCTGTGGTGCTGAGGGAAAAGCTTATTTGGCTTTAGGCTTCAAAGTGAAGTCAATGCTGAAGTGCAGTGAACAATAACTGCAGTTGTATCCATGTTATATCACTGTCTCGAGTCTACAGAGCAGGTCCTGCTCAGTTATTTACTGAGAGAGGAAAGAAACTAATTTGGGCTCATCGACTTTCTTAACCGACACAAAACATTTAGCTCATTTTAAGTCAACAAAGCCAAACAAATATTTAGTATTTTTTTATAAGAAAACGCTGCATGTTTGCTGCTGAGGTGTGCGGCATTTTGTGCCGTGTATAATGTTGCAGACGTACATATGATGCCTGAGTTTGGCTAACCTTAGCGGTAACAGCAGTAGTCTTGGTACAGTTACACTCTGGTGATATTCCACCAGGCAAAGCCGACGTTCACACACTGTCTCTTTCTTTTCACTCCTTTATTTTGTCCTTTGACACAGAAACGGCTCAACTGGAGGTTTTCTGGTGGCTGCTTCCATCTTTTATATACAGTAAATAGTCAAATGTGATAGAGAAAGCAGATGTTTGTTGTGGTTAGTATTAAACATGGGAAGCTATTAGAGCAAATGACCAAAAATATTTATCACGATATAATTTGAAAATTTGCGGTAACGATATAACTGACGATATAATTGATGTGAGACAAAATAGTTTACAACTCCACAACTTTATTAGTGCAAAAACCCCATCAATGTATTTTCACTTAAACAAGCAGCTGTTTTTTATCTGCATTAAAGTTATATAAATATTTAACAGTGCAAATGTAAATTCTTCGCTGACAGTTTAACCAAAAGGCATTTCCAGTGGAAACTGGCCGACATATCCTCAGCATAACCATGTATAATATCCACAACACTTAAAAAGAGGTTATACACACACAATACAGTAACATTATGTTGAAGCACAGTACGTATCACTCCGCGAGGCTCCGCCTACGATGCCGTGATGCTCCAACAATCCATCAAGCGGTGCGGCTTCGTAGCTTAGCAAAGTCGCACTAAAACATTTGACAGGTTTTCGAGCGCCGTGCACATAAAATCGTTTCGAGGTCAGTAAACACAACCAGAGTTCATACATAAGGCACACGGGATTATAAGGGGCTCTGTCGACTTTCAGAAAAATCAAAGGATTGATTTTAAGTGTGCCGTATTTTCCAAACAACACGGTAATAACGACGGCCCGCTAGCATGCGCTACCAAAAATAGTGCTTTGTTGTGTATCTGACGAAAGCTAAACCAGTTCCACACCAGTGAAGCTGCAGCATTTTTACAAACCAGTTCAGGTTCATCTGTTTCACTCAACGATCCACTTTTGCTCTTCTCATTCTGTGAAAAACGCCATGTGCGTATGTAAACACCGTGAGCGGTATGATGTGGCCCCACCCTAGAAGCTATCTGCTGTAGTGACTCTTGTACAGACGAGCAGATCAGAGGTGTTCTTTGTTTATTAACAGAAATCTAAGATGACACATGCATTCACAAACCGTGCAGCTTTGTAGGCGACTCGTGTGGTCCGTGTAGTTCATCGAATTCTTTAATCAGCATTAAACACTGCAGCTGTGAATCAGACCCACCTTTGCCCTGGGTGCTTGTCTTTAAACTTACCTGGCAGCAGCTGTGCGAGCACAACTAAAAATGTGTATCTGTGCAGGTTCTTACATCAATGGCTCCTGGAGTGTTGAGTTTGTCAAGTTCATATTAAGACAAGAATCAGTAACATCAATTTAAACGGTTGTGATTTGTTGAGATTTAAAAAAAAAAAACTATGACAGAATTACCCCCCCCCCCCCCACGCTTCCCGCCCTCAGTGGTTCAGTCCAGTGAACTGACAACAATCAGCCATGAAAACACCACAACAGACTAGAGTGCTTAAAAAATACACTCACACCATTAAAACTTTAAATATTAAGTTAGATCAGCTAAATCAAGATTTACTGAAATGTCATTTAAGAACGTAAAATACATCAAATCATCAATCAGCTGCTTCACATGCGGCGTCTTTGTCCTGTTGACTCAGGTCCTGCGAGACAAATGAAGAGACGGGTAATGAGAGGGATGTGAAGAGGACGACATGAGAGCGTGTGTGAGAATGCATGCCCCCTAATTGCCCCTTAATTGCCCCCTAAACAAATAAAGTCTTCTGATTGTGATTCTGCACACAGAACTGAGCCAGAACTCTGTGTCCACTTCTCTCCTGCACAGCTCTGCACAGCCCTGCACAGCCCTCAAACCTCACTGGGCCCTCCGAGCGCTCCCTTGTCCTTCAGTTGGATGACACAGGATGAAGTCACTTCGTTTGCTTTGGCACCAGGATCTTTGTTTCAGGCACCGGTGATGTGCCGAGAGCTGTGTTCTCCCAGCAGAGCGTATGAAAGGGACGAGGCCATAAAAACTAAAGTGTCCTCTGTGTAGCTCAACAAATTGCAGTGTGGGCCACGCTGTGCCGAAGCCGAGCAGGAAGCGGGTTTGTTTGTTGCTCACAGCATGTTGCACAGTGTAGCTGCGTCGCTTTCTTACTAGCCGACTGTGTTTTAAATGTTCCCTCACTTTTTCATTGACCGTTTTTTTCCTCTTTTTATAGTTTATAAGAAAATCTGAACTCCGACTTTTTTCTGATTGGCGTTCACTTCCAAAGCCAAGCTAATGTTGCCTCAACATGCTTTTACTCAAATAGCTTACCACAATCAGCAGGACTATATTCCACCCGATTCTTTTATCCCAGTGTTGAACAGAGAAAATCCAACTCGCTGTGGTCAAAGCTCAAAAAATCATCTTTGTCCTACATTTCCGGAAAAGGAGCTGCGGACACTAGCAAGCACCCCCCCGGTGTAAAAGCATTACAAGCTCAATGCGTGTATATATTTCTCTCATACGTCACACACAGCTTCGATCAAAACAACTGCTGGCCTGACTGTGTGTGCGCGTTACCTAGTGCCGCTTTTTCTGGTTTCCTGTTCTTAATATTGCCGCTGCAGCTCTGCACTAAACTTCCTGTTTCTTAAACTTCCCCTAACTTAAGCTGTTGCTAAGGCGACCTATCACCCTCTGACCTCTCTCACAGCTGGCCTTGCTTTATAGAGGCCTTTATTATTGAAATACATAAAACAATATATTAAAAAATAAGCACTAAGAATATTTATTCTGTAACAACTATAAAGAGAATCTTATATATTTATTAGCATCACATTTATTAAATACTTTTAAATGTATTTGGGGTTCTGCCTCCTGCTTGGGGTTGGAAGGCGATGCACATTAAACACGCTAGAGAGGATGGAGACGGTAACATAGTAGTGACAGAAGGATGAAAATAAACATCTTTACGAAAATCGAAAGAATTAAAAAGAATTAATAACGAACATTTTTCTTTTTTTTTTTCTTTTTTTTTTTTTTTTCAAAGATGATTTTATAAATCACTTGTATTTTCACATATTGTGAGATTTGCATAAACTTCAGCGTGTAAAGTTTGAGCTGTGAACATCTTACTGCTGCCATTCTTCCCCAGCAGCAAGAGCGCCTCCCAGAAGTCCACTTCCACAAAAGTAGGTCACAATAGTCCCAGAGATGCACCCAGCAGTCACTTTGTTGGTCACTGCCAGTTACCACAAACACTCGAGTACAGTCCTCTGTCAGTGATCAGGGTTAGGGAATTACTTTTTCACACATGGCCAGGATAGCTTTTAAATTGATGAAGAATCATTTAATAAATGCATTTTGGTGTTTACTCAGGTTATAGTTGACTAATATGGAAATTGGTTTGATGATTTGAAACATGGAAGTGTGACAAATATGCAAATAACTTTTTTTTTTTTTTTTTTTTTTTTTTTTTTCCGCCTGTCCCATTTGGTTCTTTAGCCGTCAGAATTGTTGTCTGAAGACCAACAAGGAGACCCAATGGATTTATTTTGCCAAATGGATCATCATGGCATTGCCGTATTGGTCCATTTGATCGACCTTTGTTTTTATTATTTATTTTATTTTCAGTTGTTACAGACGGGACAGACATGAGTGAGGGATAGGAAAGGGAGAAAGAAAGAGGAAGGAAAAGAAAAACAGAAGGGGAGAAGGACAGTGAGAAAGGGGGGAAAAAAAATATCTCCGGGATCACCTGTTGAGAGAAAAAGAATAGAAAACAAGCAAAAAAAACAAAACAATGCAACATACTATACACAACACCATCGCATTAATCTAGCTAAGTGTAAACAGCAGTAAATACTAAATATTGAATGTTGTTGTGCAGCACGCAGGACAGACAGCGCACAATGTGCTTTGAAGTAGCAGCCAAGAAAGGTGTGATTTAAGTCTACGAACAGTGAACACCCATGTGCACACCTGTGTGGATCGGCGCGCTTGTATTCAAATGGTTTCCCCATGTAATGGTCTGCTAGAGGATGTAGAGAGCCATAGCCCCGTCCCCCAGGGCATGAAGCAGGCATGGAGGAGATCCAGGCCCCAGACATCCAGAGGCCCCAGAGTGCAAGAGCCCAAGGAGGACCACCGGAGGGGCATCCGTGCCACCTTCATGGGAAGGGCTGAGGATCCCCAGATGAGGGGTCACCCAGTAGCCACCGGGCAGAAGCTAGAGGGGGCTGCACCGGCGTGCCCGCCGGCTCTGCCGGCAGCCAGCTGCGCCAGAGTGAACCGAGCCGCAGGCACAGAGGCCGGAGGCCCGAGGGCCCCCCGCGCCCCGGAAGAGGCCTGACCGAGCAGCAGGCGCCAGGCCCCGCCAAGTAGCCACCGGGAGTGAGCTGGCACATGACCTGAGCGCCCAGCCCTAACGAACATTTTTCAAAAACATGTTAATAATCGCTGTGTGCAAAGACCGATGCCTCTCTCCAGGCAGGCTTGTGCAGCAGAGCTCTTGCAATGACACATTCAGAAGTCTGCATATTTGCGGTGGTTGCATCTGGGACAAATAACATACCAACAGCAGGAAAACAGACTGTTGCTACCAGAAATATGTCCTGTGGCCGTCCTTGCTGGATAAGCTCCCAGTCAGACGCAAACTAAACGACAGCGGGGAAGATGTGAACACTTGATGGAAACCAGTGTGGGAGAAACACGGGCGTGTTATGGATGCTCTGTGGAGTGTAGCTCGTTTAATAAGCTCAGCTGTTTGAGATGAGGAGCGCAGCGTGAAGCTTCTCAGAGCACAGGACGCTGTCGACGTCATCAAGAGGTTTCCAGGTCTGTCTGCCTTTCAGCCGCGACCAGCGGCGGCCCCTCGGCGGCCCCTCTTTCTTCCACTTCTCTCCCACTGAAGCGTTTCCACCCTCCTTTCTCACACTGTTTCATTCTTCACGTCCCCACACCTCCACCTCTGCCAAAAGGTTTAACAGCAGGATGTGATCTCACACCACCTCCTGCTTTTGCAGCAGTGCAAAAAATTGTCAGGGCTTTTTTTGTCCTCTCTTTCCTCCAAGGCCGTCCAACGTCCCGCCCTCCGAGGCCCCTGAAGAAATGTGACACATGGATGTGATCACACAGTTTGATCGCAGTTTCTGTCTTTGGCCTGTCCGTGTTAAAATGCTCCGACGTCGTCCTCGCCGTTCTTTTAAAAGCACCGTTATTTTACAAACCACCGTGCTGTAACTTATGTTACGAATTTAAAATGTTTTCTTTAAAATTCTCAACAATTTGGAAACATCAGAAATGCAATAGGGACGTGTCAATCAATTAACCAATCAATCAATCAATGTGAATGTGGCCATCTGATGGTTGGTAGGGTTCATGATTGTTATTTACATCCATCTATGCTGGTAAACAATGACCTGCCCATAAATCCTACGTTAAAGCTTAATTATTACTAGATGTGATTTTGAGCAGTGTTTTAATAGATCAGCACGTTGACATCAGTCACAGCTTTGAATCGTGAGGAATGAAGATGAAATGATGGAGTTACTGTAGTCGTCTGTTTAGTCTTTGCTTCTCTTCTGTCTGTAGTTTTATTTAGTTTTGTCACTGTTGGTTTGAACCTTGAGTGTTTTCTATGGAGAGTTTGTGTCTCTGTTACAGTCTTGGATTGAAGGCTCGTCACAAACTGCTGCTGCACAAACCCTGAGACTTCAGAGCTGTGATTGGTCGGCCTCTGCTGTGTTTTTCTATAAACTCTCTAATATTACTGGAGGTTTTCAAATGGAGAGACTCTCACACACACACACACACACACACACACACAGCTTTTATCTATGTGTGTGTGTGTGTGTGTGTGTGTGTGTGTGTGTGTGTGTTTGGGCAGTCTTTCCTGATGAGCAACATAAACTTTGTTCTACTCAAAGGGAAACTGTCCTCCATTAATTCAGACACACAAACATCTGTCCACCAAATTCCTCCTACACAGCCCTTTGTGTGTGCGTGTGCGCATCTGTGCGTGTGTGTGTGTGTACATGTATATGTGTATATGTGCGTGTGTGTGCATGCACGCATGTGTGTGTGTTACCGTGCGTGTGTGTTACCGTGCGTGTGTGCATGCATGCATGTGTGTGTGTTACCGTGCGTGTGTGTGTGTTACCGTGCGTGTGTGCATGCACGCATGTGTGTGTGTTACCGTGCGTGTGTGTGTGTTACCGTGCGTGTGTGCATGCATGCATGTGTGTGTGTTACCGTGCGTGTGTGTCTGTCTGTGCATCTCTTTTCTGCTAGTCGCCCTTTCTGCCTCTGTCCCTTTTTCTTTGTTTCTGAGATCAGACGATGGTTCTGTCCTGTTAAGCGACGCCTTCTTTGCTTCCTGTGTTGTTTCGCGGACGCTCCTAATTTGCCGGGTTCTTGTTCCTCTGCTTCTTCTTCCTCCTTTATAAGAACCTGCTGTTTGCATGCTTTCCCTTTACTCTGTCCCAGCCATCCCGGCTGCTCGCTCTCTGATCAACAACAGAGGAGTTTGGACTAAAGTGTCTCTTTTCCCAGGCTGGGACGTTTCTCAGGCACTTTATAGTTTATTGACAGTTTATTGACAGAGGTGGAAAGGAGCATTCAAAGAAAAAGCCAGGGAAGGACAAAGGCTGCTCCAGAGCTCCTCAGGAAAGTCAGCTGTATCGAGAAAGCTCGGATTAAGTGGTGCATAAAGAGAAATAATTGGCCTGTTTCTGACTAAATCTGTTTAATTAAGTTTTTGTCCTTTTCTTTGCTGCTGGGCGATTCCTCCCAAAGGCTGCGTTTGGTTTTGGTCCAGCCCTGAGGCTGTCCGTGCCAAGCGGTCTTTAAATGCTGATCGAAGGGATGATTTATTTTCTCAAATAGTTTTTAAAAAAATTACAGCACAATCAGCAGCTTTTCCTGCCTTTCAGTTTCACAGCAGCCAATCAGTGCAGCTCAAACATGGACGTGATGTCATTCACGCCAGAGTTGGGGTGACACGTCTGGGAGTGATGTGGACATTACACCGCTCTGCCAAACTCTCCCTGCAGTTTTTTACTTGTGTGTTTTCTTTTAACCGTGCGCTGTACATCAAAGAAAATGATAAACGTGTTATAACTAGCACTGCTAGCTAAGTAGCTTCGGTCCTTGTCCCCCCCCCCACATCTCCTTGTGATTGAAGGTGGTCGCCTATTTGCAGTCAGTCTCCGGTCACCATTAAACCACCAATTTTTCCAGTTTCACCCGTTTTAACCGTAGTGTGACTGAGCCATCAGGCAGCTTTGCATATACACAGAAAGCTGCAGCTTTATTTGGAAACGTTACAAAGGATAAGTGCAGCAGTCTGCCAGAGGCCGTGTCCTTGCAACAAGCCCGGTGCACATATGTGCGACATGTGGCTCGTCACGAGCGCACAATCGAGGTTTGTTGTGTAAAATGTGAAGGCGTCAGCTGGACTACAGCCAATCAGGGCTCACTGGACCCTCGCTGTCCATCGGGTGGGAGAGCCACACAGCCGGGGTGTTGGAGGGATTGGGCTTCCGGGTCCTTCAGACTTTATGCCCGCCCCCCCAATGTCAGGTGTCCAGTCAGTCACTCTTTTTTAGTTTTTCTTCACGCTGTTGTCGTCACTCCAGCACTTCTTAATATTTCTTTCCTCGTTTGCCTTTCTCTCATCCTCTCCCCCATCAGCCAGACGTTGTCGCCACCGTAGGTGAACTTCTAGGATTACCTGCCCCCCTCCTGCGTGTATGACAAACCTCATAATGACCAGCATGCTCTGCTGTTAGATCGCTCTTAACTAGGGCGGGGCCACATCATACCGCTCACGGTAACACCGGTGTAATGTTGGGCAACGACAAGAAAATGAAACATGGCGATAGAATATGGGTAAAACGCACATGCACAGTGCCTTTGTTTACATACGCACATGGCGGAAAAAGCATGGCGGCGACGCAGAATGAGAAGAGTGAAAGTGGATTCTTGAGTGAAACAGATGAACCTGAACTGGTTTGTAAAAATGCTGCAACTTCACTGGTGTGGAACTGGTTTAGCTTTCGTCAGATACACAACAAAGCACTATTTTTGGTAGCGCATGCTAGCGGGCCGTCGTTATTACCGTGTTGTTTGGAAAATACGGCACACTTAAAATCATCCTTTGATTTTTCTGAAAGTCGACAGAGCCCCTTATAATCCCGTGTGCCTTATGTATGAACTCTGGTTGTGTTTACTGACCTCGAGACGATTTTATGTGCACGGCGCTCGAAAATCTGTCAAATGTTCCAGTACGACTTTGCTAAGCTACGAAGCCGCACCGCTTGATGGATTGTTGGAGCATTACGACTATCGTAGGCGGAGCCTCGCGGAGTGATACGTGCTGTGCTTCAACATAATGTTACCGTATTGTGTGTGTATGACCTCTTTTTAAGTTTTGTGGATATTATACATGGTTATGCTGAGGATATGTCGGCCAGTTTCCACTGGAAATGCCTTTTGGTTAAACTGTCAGCAACGAATTTGCATTTGTACTGTTACATTTTTATATAACTTTAATGCAGATAAAAAACAGCTGCTTGCTTTAGTGAAAATACATTGATGTTTTTTTGCACTAATAAAGTTGTGGAGTTGTAAAGTATTTTGTCTCGTGTCAGTTATATTGTTATCGCATCATTATTTTTGGTCGCCCTGCTCTACTCTCACTGTTTTGTTTTTTTTGTCACGAGTTGGATCATGTGTAAACTTGGCTCAGAGGCTTTTCTCTTCTTCCACGTGTTTTTTCTTTATTGCAGCTGTTTGAGGTTTCTGCGCAGAGACAGCGAGTTTGCCGTGTGGGCTGCTCGTTGTCGTACTTGCTTTCAGATCCACAACGGGGGGGAAATGAGAGTCATTCTGACCCCCACGTTTGTAAGTAGTGCTTGGGAAACAGTGAATTTAAATATTGTCACGTCACAGCCTGAAATGGTTTGGAAACAATTCGTCCTTCTCTTTCTCTCCCACCCCCTTTTCCCCTCCCGTCCTCTAAACCTGTTGAAATCAGTGAGTTGTGTGCAGTGTGCTCGGGGCCACACCGGGGCCACACCGGGGCCACACCGGGGCCACACCGGGGCCACACCGGGGCCACACCGGGGCCTCCGTCCTGTCGTTCCTTCTTTAGCTCCGTGTGGGCAGACCAGGCTTCGGGGTCGGCTGGGAAAGAAAACCCAAACTGGGGCTTGACCATGTTTCTACTCCACATTAATGTTGGTCTTAGTCGAGTCTGAACCGATCGGTGCTGTTAGAGGAAGTCTCGATCAGGCAACAGTGAGGCTCACAAAAGAAAGGGTGCAGCACATGAACAATGAATTAGTGCACAGTTGTTATTAGATGATGACTCCAAAGCCTTGAAGGCTTGGGTCCTGTCTGGCCCCGGGGCCAGCTGTGAGCCAGCACATCACTACTGCACATAATTACAGCTCAGTGTATGAACTGTGGCCTAATCCTGTCGGACGGCTGAAATTAAAGCCAGGTACGACCCTCTGGCTTCCCAGCATCCCCTGCGATAAACCGTCTCCCCCGCTGAGAAGAATCGGCTCCCTGCGAGCAAACATGAAAGCATTTCCAGAACTTTCTCCAGATCATGAGCACGAAGAATTTCTCAAACTGGAGACCACAAATAGAAAGTGAAAGATGGCGCTGACCGTTGTGATTAATCTGGGTTTTAAATAAAAAGCGTGGAGCATGTTTCATTGATCATTTATTCTTTTGTTGCTGTATTCGAGTAAACTACACGTTTTATTTCAACGTGCCTGCAAGAGGAGCAGAAAGTACAACAATGCTCTGACCTGCATGGACAGAAATGAGCTCTGTAACATGTAAAATCATGCTTTTTCAGAGTGACTCACGAGTGTGTGCACGGGGCTGTTGTATATATTCTTAAACTGTCATGAAGCAGCGTATTGATTGAAGCCCAGAGGTTTCGTAGCGTGGATGTGGAGGAGGCTCTTTAAAGCAGATACTTTAGTAAAGAGCTGCTAGCACATCAGCACAGTGATGTATAATTTACGTAATCTGATGCGTTAAGAGAGGGTGCAGCCTTATTAAGGAATTATGTGGTAGAATTTCAGGTAATTACAGGCCGTTTGCGGTCTGTGTGAGGCTGCCGACAGCCTCCTTTGGCCACTTGATTTCACACAGATCTGGACTTGGTGGATAAATGACCTCTTCATCTGAATAAAGCACTTGAGAGTCTGACCATCCTGATGAGGACTCTGGTTCAAGGTCAATTCTGACTTTTTAAAAAAATGGCCACGTAGCTGTGTGTGGGCAGAAGACGCTTAAAGTGGCGAGGACGCTTGGTGCTGTTTTGGTAATGAACAGCGGTGTGTGCTGGGGTGATGTGTGAGCTGACTTAATGACTGACAGGTAGGTTAACCAGTTTTGTCCACGTATGCAGTCTCTCAGGCTGTCATGGACGGACAGGTTGGCGGTCTGCTGCAGGCTGAGGTGTGCTGACAGACGAGCGCTCACTCCTGTGGCCAGTTTAGGAGCAAACAGTCCTCTTAGCATGCCTGTGTGTGGACTGTGAGGAAGCCAGACAATGAACACACACACACACACACGTGGGCAGTGGATTGATCCAAATACTACTGATAGCATTGGGATCAATATTAGGATGATGTTTCTATTCTCTTACGTTTTGTGAATAGCCCACCAAGTTCTGTTAAATGTATTATATATGTGTGTGTGTGTGTATATATAATATACGTATGTGTGTGTGTATGTAAGAATACCAGAGGTGCAAAACACCAGCCTCTGGCAGACCAAACAATCAGCTGAGACTGCAGGACCAGGCAGACCAACCTGTGCCTGGATTGATTACAAGCAGGCCTACGACTCAATGCCCCACAGCTGGATCCTG